>NC_088413.1:16569416-16634416 GCF_034236695.1 Oncorhynchus nerka | reverse complement strand
TTGTACAATCCAGGAATGCAAAGCTCTTCGAGATTTACCTAGAAAGACTCACAGCTGCCAAAGGTGACTCGAACATGTATTGACTCAGGGGTGTGAATACTTATGTAAATTCGATATTTCTGTCTTTCATTTTCAGTAATACATTTGCAAATATTTCTCAAAACATGTTTTCATTTTGTCATTATGGGGTATTTTCTGTAGATCTTTGAGGAAAAATATATATTTAATTGATTTTCCATTCAGGCTGTAACACAACAAAATGTGGAATAAGTCAAGGGATATGAATTCTTTCTGAAGGCACAGTAGATGGAAACAATGTGTATAAACCCTGTATTGCTGATGCTATGTATTGGCCAAGCTGCCGGCCGCCATATTGGCACTGCCCAGTCCTCCATAGGAATGGAGTTCAACAGTATTTCAATAAAATAGTCAGTAACATTAGTACTCTCAAAAATATATATATATTAAGGAATATGTTTTTACACTGAACAAAACTAAAAACACAACATGTACAAGTGTTGGTCCCATGTTTCATGAGCTGGAAAAAAAAAAGTAATTTTCCATACGCTCAGAAAGCTTATTTATCTAATTTGGAATTGTGCACAAATTTGTTTACATACTTGTTGGTGAGCATTTTTCCTTTGGCAAGATAATCCATCAACCTGACAGGTGTGGTATATCAATAAACTGATTAAACAGCATGATCTTTACACAGGTGCACCTTGTGCTGGGGGCAATAAAGGCCACTTTAAAATGTGCAGTTTTGTCACAAAACACAATGCCACATATGTGCCAAGTCTTGGGGGAATGTGCAATTGGCATGCTGACTGCAGGAATATCCACCACAGTTCTTCCACTTCTCCTTTTCTCACACCATACTTTCCTCTTTTCCTCTCTCTTTCTCCCTAGTTGTTGTAGAATATGCAGACATATGTTAATTAAAATAAAAGTGCTGCATTAACAGACTCAAGGCAGGGCCCATATTTATCAAACGTCTCAGTGCAGGAGTGCTAATATAGGATCTGTTTAGCCTTTCTGATCATAATGAAAAGATAGTATGGACATGGAGGACTTGATCCTAGGTCAGTATTTGTGACATGCTTGAATATAAAGGCCCTGATCTATTCATCTGCATTTGCTCTTGCATTGATTCAAAGTGTGGGTTTATTTCACTGAATTAAATAAAAAAACATATCTTTGAAAGTACGTTATAGACACATTTTGATATTCAGCCTTCCAGGGAATTTTGGAGTAGCAGAATATTCAACTGTACGTGACCTCAGGTTTTGTGCTTGAGAGATGGGGTTGTGAAACACTTCTGTGCAGCAGTCTGCACCTTCAACTTTCAGTTGGACTTGAACTTGACTGTGAACCACCCACACATTTTCTGAATAAGCCCAAGTTAACCACATGTTACCTTGTATCAGAACCTATCGTCCATTGATATATAAGTATGTTAGTTCATAATTGTTTGGTTAAATAAGGTAAAGGGTAGGCTGATACTGACACAAAATGTGGGGTCGTTTGGACTAACAAGGACATGTTACTCATGTTCCTCAATCACTACATTTAGTTATTTGTCTTAACAACAAACCAATAAAACATATTTGGATGAATCCATTGTCATGTTTTATTAATAGTCTGATTCTTATGTAGTGTGTTAGAAGCTCTAGGAGATCAAAATACACACATGACAACTGGACATGGGGTTTACAGATAAACAAAGTGTTTTAAATATGATTATTATACCCATTCGGTGTTGATAGTTGGGCAGAGTTTGCACCTTTGGGACTATCCCATTGGTTATTTTGTTCCGGGTAAGCTGAATCATGCTAACCTCAAGTTTTTGATTTATGCAAATGCAGCCATGTAAATAGCCATGTAATAATATGTCATAACAGCTGATGTAACTTGTCATAACACTGTCGTGACCCATATATTTACACCTGTTGTGACATATATTGTGCTATTTTATGGCAGGTTAGGACACCTACATAAGTGTGAAAATCCACATATATTCAAATGTGATTTTTTTTCCTACCAAGAAGTTTCTTATGCATTTGTCACGTCTACTCCCTCTCCGGCCTCTAGGTCATCAGGCTGCTGATTTTCCCACACACCTGTCACCATCGTCTCGTGCACCTACGCCTCATCACACTCACCTGGACTCCATCACCTCCTTGATTATGTTCCCTATATCTGTCCTTCCCCTTGGTTCTTTCCTCAGGTGTTATTGACTCTGTCTCATGACACTCACCTGGACTCCATCACCTCCTTGATTATGTTCCCTATATCTGTCCTTCCCCTTGGTTCTTTCCTCAGGTGTTATTGAGTCTGTCTCATCACACTCACTTGGACTCCATCACCTCCTTGATTATGTTCCCTATATCTGTCACTCCCCTTGGTTCTTTCCTCAGGTGTTATTGAGTCTGTCTCATCACACTCACCTGGACTCCATCACCTCCTTGATTATCTTCCCTATATCTGTCACTCCCCTTGGTTCTTTCCTCAGGGGTTATTGACTCTGTTTTCAAGTTGGTGTGTTGTATGTGTTTCGTGTTCATTGTTTCTTTTATTTATTAAAACACTCGCTGAACTTGCTTCCTGACTCTCAGCGCACTCGTTACAGTAATATATGTCACAACAGGTGTCAAATAAAGTGTTACCTCAATTTTCAGGTCACAGTTTTCTACTAATACAACAATGTGCACCTTTTACCAATACAGATACTGTGCCTATCTGCATTTTGTCTGGTGGTAATGGGGCTACCTTGGTTCCCTGGTCCTAGTTCCCTGGTCCTAATGCAGAATACACAGGATTTCTCTCTCCTCATATTGACTGATACCATTCAGTTATAAAAAAGACAATAAAAGTCAAAGTTGTCTAGTGAAAATGTTATGCTGACTGCAAAGTCTCTGAAGCCAATATGTCAGTCTGAACTTCACATCATCTTGCATCTCCATTTAGAGACCTATTCTCAAGCCAGTCTGTCAGTCTTAATCACATCATCTTGCATCTCCATTTAGAGACCTCTTCTCAATCCAGTCTGAACTTCACATCATCTTGCATCTCCATTTAGAGACCTCTTCTCAAGCCAGTCTGTCAGTCTGAACTTCACATCATCTTGCATCTCCATTTAGAGACCTCTTCTCAAGCCAGTCTGCCAGTCTGAACTTCACATCATCTTGCATCTCCATTTAGAGACATCTTCTCAAGCCAGTCTGTCAGTCTTAATCACATCTTGAAAGTCTCTAAGTGCTGGCTCCATAGATGCACCTGTGAACACTTACAGTCTCTGTTCTACACAACAAAAATATAAGCGCAACACGTAAACTGTTGGTCCCATGTTTCATGAGCTGAAATAAAAGATTCCAGAAATGTTGTCATATGCACAAAAAGCGTATTTCTCTCTAATGTTGTGCACAAATTCGTTTACATCCCTGTTAGTGAGCATTTCTCCTTTGGCAAGATAATCCATCCACCTAACAGGTGTGGCATATCAAGAAGCAGAATGATTAAACAGATTAAACAGAATGATCATTACACAGGTGCACCTTCTGCTGGGGACAATAAAAGGCCACTAAAATGTGCTGTTTTGTCATACAACACAATGTCACAGATGTCTCAAGTTTTGAGGGAGCGTGAGGGTGGCATGCTGACTTCAGGAACATCCACCAGAGATGTTGCTAGAGAATTGAATGCTAATTTCTCTACCATAAGCTGCCTCCAACGTTGTTTTAGAGAATTTGGCAGTACGTCCAACCGGCCTCACAACCGCAGACCACGTGTAACCATGCCAGCCCAGGACCTCCACATCTGGCTTCTTCACCTGCTGGATTGTCTGATACCAGCCAACTGGACAGATAATGAAACTGTGTGTTGGCACAATCAAAGAAATTCTACACAAACTGTCATAAATCATTTCCGTGAAGCTCACCTGCGTGTTCATCGTCCTCACCAGGCTCTTGACATGACTGCAGTTCGGCATCGTGAACGACTTCAGTGGGCAAATTAGATGGCCACTGGCATGCTGGAGAAGAGCGCTCTTCACGGATGAATCCCTGTTTCAACTGTACCGGGCAGATGGCAGACAGTGTGTATGGCGTCGTGAATCCCTGTTTCAACTGTACCGGGCAGATGGCAGACAGTGTGTATGGCGTCGTGAATCCCTGTTTCAACTGTACCGGGCAGATGGCAGACAGTGTGTATGGCGTCGTGAATCCCTGTTTCAACTGTACCGGGCAGATGGCAGACAGTGTGTATAGCGTCGTGAATCCCTGTTTCAACTGTACCGGGCAGATGGCAGACAGTGTGTATGGCGTCGTGAATCCCTGTTTCAACTGTACCGGGCAGATGGCAGACAGTGTGTATGGCGTCGTGAATCCCTGTTTCAACTGTACCGGGCAGATGGCAGACAGTGTGTATGGCGTCGTGTGGGCTAGCGGTTTACTGATGTCCTACCAATATCCAGCAACTTCGCACAGCCATTGAAGAGGAGTGGGACAACATTCCAGAGGCCACAATCAACAGCCTGATCAACTCTATGTGAAGGAGAAGCTGCATGAGACAAATTGTTGTTACACCAGATACTGACTGGTTTTCTCATCCACACCCTACTTTTAATTTTATTTTTAAAGGTATCTGTGACCAATAGATGCATATCTGTATTCCCAGTCATGTAAAATCCATAGATTAGGGCATAATATATTTATTTCAATTGACTGGTTTCCTTATGAACTGTAACTCAGAAGAATATTTGAAATGGTTGTGTGTTGAGTTTATATTTTTTGTTTGGTGTTACCAACGGCAGTAAGGATAGGTGATATCTGACAAACTTATACTATGTTGACGTTTCAACAGATCAGACTAAACCTACCTACTTCTGGTCTCCCCATCGAGGCCGTTGGGTGAGCAGGCAAGACACGCGCACACACACACACGCACGCACGCACGCACACACACAGTCAGAGAGAGAGAGAACTGAAAACATTATCAATGTTGGTTATGATTAGCATGGTGGAACCAACCTGATCGCCACATTCAACTTTCCATTTCACTTCATAAAATAAAATTGTAAACTCAGAGACCAGGCTAGGTTATAATTCCTATACATCCCATCATATATATCGCTACACCCGCAATAATATTTGCTAATTATGTGTATGCGACCAATAAAATGTGGTGAATTGGGAAAAACTCTGAACTTTGATCAGGTCAAAACAGAGGGCGGTAAGTAGCCAAGAGGTTAAGAGCGAATCCCAGAGCCCACAAGGTGGAAAAATCTGTCGTTCTGCCCTTGAGCAAGGCAGTTAACCCCCAACAACTGCACCCAGGGCATTGATGGCGTGGATGTCGATTAAGGCAGCCCCTCACACTGCTCTGATTAAGAGGGGTTGGGTTAAATGTGGAAGACACATTCAAGGGTGAAAAAAGTACCCAATTGTCATACTTGAGTAAAAGTAAAGATACTTTAAAAAAATAAGTCAAGTAAAAGTGAAAGTCACCCAGTGAAATACTAGAGTGATAGAATACAAGTATTTGATTCTAAATATTCTTAAGCATCAAAAGTAAAGTATAAATAATTTCAAATTCCTTATATTAAGAATACCGGGCGGCACCATTTTCTTGTTTTTTAAATTTACGGATAGCCAGGAGCATACTCCAACACTCAGACATCATTTAAAAAGAAAGCACCAGGGAAAATGTATGGAGTAAAAAGTACATTATTTTCTTTAGGAATGTAGTGAAGTAAAAGTACAAAAATATAAATAGTAATGTAAAGTACAGATACCCCCTAAAACGACTTAAGTACTACCTTAAAGTATTTTTACTTAAGTACTTTACACCACTTGACACATTTAGTTGTACAACTGACTAGGTATCCCCTTTCCCAACCTGATTCAAGTGTCCTCCCTGTTCCATTCATAGGAATGCTTCCCGAGGAGTGTTAGTTCTTATCACCCTGACACAGCTCTTCCACTTCTCCTTTTCTGACACCATACTTTCCTAATTTCGTCTTTCACATTCCTCTTTCCCCCTAGTTGTTGTACAATATACAGACGTATATCAAATCTAAAAGTGCTGCATTAGCAGACTCAAGTCAGGGCCCATGTTTCAAGTGCTATTGTCACATGGACAAGTAGAGTGAAATGCCTTTCTTGGAAACTCAAAACCTAACAATTCAATAACAATGTAATACTATAAAAAAGTATATATATTAAAAAGAAATATAAAATAACACAAAGTAAGTAAGCATACTATATATACAGGAAGTATTTAAAAAGTAAGTTCCAATACCATATTTACAATGTGCAGGGATACTGGAGTGATAGATATGAATAGGGGTAAGGTGACTACCCAACAGGATATAAGATGAACAGAGTACAGATCGATTGTAATCTCCTAAGCAGATTGCATGTGATTGGGTGTGTGGGTGTATTTAAAAATTAAATATTTTTTAACCTTTATTTAACTAGACAAGTCAGTTAAGAACAAATTCTTATTTACAATGACGGCCTACACCGGCCAAACCCGGACAATGCTGAGACAATTGTGCACCGCCCTATGGGATTCCCAATTAAGCTTGGTTGTGATACAGCCTGGAATCGAACCAGGGTGTCTGTAGTGACGCCTCTAGCACTGACATACAGTGCCTTGGTCCGCTGCGCCAATCAGGAGCCCCAAAAGAGTCAGTATAAATGTATGTGAGTGGGTGTGTGTAGAGTCAGTATAAATGTATGTGAGTGGGTGTGTGTAGAGTCAGTATAAATATATGTGCGTATTATGTGTGAGTGAGCAAATGATGGAGTGAGTGTATGTATGTGTGTTGGCGTGACAGTGTGAGCATGTATGGAGATAAAAGGTCAATAAAGATACTAGGTTAACTCTGATTTATCAGTCTTATTGCTGGGTGATAGAAGTTGTCCAAGAGCCTGTTGGTGTCAGACATGATGCATCGCTGCCGCTTGCTGTGCGGAAGCAGATATAGAGGTCCTGGATAGCAGGGAGATCGGCACCAGTGATATACTGGGCTGTCTGCACCAACCTCTGTAGAGCCATGCGATCGCGGGCAGTGCTATTACCATACCAAACAGTGATGCAGTCAGTCAAGATGCTCTGTGTTACAGCTGTAAAACTGTTGTTTGAGTGTTTGAAGGCCCGTGCCTTGGACCATTTTAAGTCTTTAGTGTTTTGGGCAGCAAGGAACTTGAAGGTCTTGCTCCACTGCAGCCCTGTCGATGTGAATGGGGGCGTGCTCACCCCCTGTTTCCTGTAGTCCAGGATCAGATCCTTGGTCTTACTGACGTTGAGGGAGAGGTTGTAGCTCCAGCACCACACTGCCAGGTCACTGACCTCCTCCCTGTAGTCCAGGATCAGATCCTTGGTCTTACTGACGTGAGGAGAGGTTGTAGCTCCAGCACCACACTGCCAGGTCACTGACCTCCTCCCTGTAGTCCAGGATCAGATCCTTGGTCTTACTGACGTTGAGGGAGAGGTTGTAGCTCCAGCACCACACTGCCAGGTCACTGACCTCCTCCCTGTAGTCCAGGATCAGATCCTTGGTCTTACTGACGTTGAGGGAGAGGTTGTAGCTCCAGCACCACACTGCCAGGTCACTGACCTCCTCCCTGTAGTCCAGGATCAGATCCTTGGTCTTACTGACGTTGAGGGAGAGGTTGTAGCTCCAGCACCACACTGCCAGGTCACTGACCTCCTCCCTGTAGTCCAGGATCAGATCCTTGGTCTTACTGACGTTGAGGGAGGTTGTAGTTCCAGCACCACACTGCCAGGTCACTGACCTCCTCCCTGTAGTCCAGGATCAGATCCTTGGTCTTACTGACGTTGAGGGAGAGGTTGTAGCTCCAGCACCACACTGCCAGGTCACTGACCTCCTCCCTGTAGTCCAGGATCAGCTCCTTGGTCTTACTGACGTTGAGGGAGAGGTTGTAGCTCCAGCACCACACTGCCAGGTCACTGACCTCCTCCCTGTAGTCCAGGATCAGATCCTTGGTCTTACTGACGTTGAGGGAGAGGTTGTAGCTCGAGCACCACACTGCCAGGTCACTGACCTCCTCCCTGTAGTCCAGGATCAGATCCTTGGTCTTACTGACGTTGAGGGAGAGGTTGTTGTTCCAGCACCACACTGCCAGGTCACTGACCTCCTCCCTGTAGTCCAGGATCAGATCCTTGGTCTTACTGACGTTGAGGGAGGGGTTGTTGTTCCAGCACCACACTGCCAGGTCACTGACCTCCTCCCTGTAGTTCAGGATCAGCTCCTTGGTCTTACTGACGTTGAGGGAGAGGTTGTAGCTCCAGCACCACACTGCCAGGTCACTGACCTCCTCCCTGTAGTCCAGGATCAGCTCCTTGGTCTTACTGACGTTGAGGGAGAGGTTGTAGCTCCAGCACCACACTGCCAGGTCACTAACCTCCTCCCTGTAGGCTGACTCATCGTCGCTGGTGATCAGGCCTACCACCGTCGTGTCGTGAACAGTGGGTCGACACCTCCACCGTGCTGGAGTTAGTGCACCAGTTGGTGTTGATGAAGAGATGAACCCCTCCCCCCCTCGATTTCTCAGACTCCACTGTCCTGCCTGTCTGGTGATTCGAGAATCCAGCGAGTTGGATAGCCGTAGGGGTATCTTGTCCGAGAGCCATGTTTCGGAAAAGCAAAGAATATTGCACTTCCAAGAGTCCCGTTGGTAGCAAATCCGCGATCGGAGGTCGATCCATCTTATTATCACGTGTGTTACAACGTCTATCAGTGGTGAGTGGAGGAGTCAAGCGCAGAGAGCAGGTAATTCAGTATGTGGATATTTTATTCCATAGACTGTGGAGCCACGACATGCAAAACACCAGGGCGCATGAAACAACCTGTCCCAAAATACAACGGACTAAAACTGTCCAGAAAAATACTGATTACACTCATACACCAGATAACAGGAAAACAAGCCCGCACAAATACCCAGCGGGCCTAGTGCCCTTAAATAGCCTACAAACAAACACTAACTCCAAACAGGTGTACCCAATTAAACCCAATAAACAGAAACAAACGGAAAGGGAATCGATGGCAGCTAATAGGTCGGCGACGACGACCGCCGAGCACCGCCCGAACAGGAAGAGGCACCATCTTCGGCGAGATTCGTGACAACGTGTCTGTACATTGGCCAGTAAAATGGAGGTGTGGCCAGTTTTCCCTTCATCACGTTACAGCCTTATTTTAAAATGTATTTAAAAAAAATTGTCATCAATCTACACACTATACCCCATAATGACAAAGCAAAAACAGGTTTTATTTTAATTTGAAAATGTATTAGATATATAAAAAAAACGGATTATCAAATTTCCTTATTTCTATGTTGAAGCACCTTTGGCAGCGAGTACAGCCTTGAGTCCTCCAGGGTATGACGCTACAAGCTTAGCACACTTATATTTTGGGAGATCCTCCCATTTTTCTCTGCAGATCCTCTCAAGCTCTGTCAGGCTGGATGGGGAGTGTCGCTGCACAACTATTTTCAACTCTATACAGTTTGATTGGGTTCAAGTCCGGGCTCTGGCTGGGCCACTCAAGGACATTCAGAGACTTGTCCCGAAGCCACTCCTGCGTTGTCTTGGTTGTGTGCTTAGGGTGATTGTCCTGTTGGATGGTGCCCCCTTCTGAGGTCCTGAGCTCTCTGAACCAGGTTTTCATCAAGGGTCTCTCTGTACCTTGCTCCATTCATCTTTCCCTCGATCCTGACTAGTCTCCTAGTCTCTGCTGCTGAATAACATCCCCACAGGATGGTGCCAGGTTTCCTCCAGACGTGATGCTTGGAATGTAACCCAAAGAGTTCAATCTTGGTTTCATCAGACCAGATAATCTTGTTTCTCATGGTCTGAGAGTCCTTTAGGTGCCTTTTTGGCAAACTCGAAGCACGCTGTCATGTGCCTTTTATTGAGGAGTGGCTTCCGTCTGGGAGACTAGACAGGATTCAGGGAAAGATGCAAAGTACAGAGAGATCCTTGATGAAAACCTGCTCCAGAGTGTTCAGGACCTTAGACTGGGGGTGAAGGTTCACCTTCCAACGACAACGACCCTAAGCACACAGCCAAAACAATGCAGGAGTGGCTTTGGGACAAGTCTCTGAATGTTCTTGAGTGGCCCAGCCAAAGTCCGGACTTCAATCCGATCTGACATCTCTAGAAAGACCGGAAAATAGCTGTGCAGCGATGCTCCCCAAACATCCTGACAGAGCTTGAGAGGATCTGCCGTGAACAATGGGAGAAACTCCCCAAATACAGGTGTGCCACGCTTGTAGCGTCATACCCAAGACGACTCGAGGCTGTAATCGCTGCCAAAGGCGCTTCAACAAAGTACTGAGTAAAGGGTCTGAATACACTTGTAAATGTGATATTTCAGATTTTTATGTTAAAGAAATGTGCAAAAAAAAATCTAAAAACCTATTTTTGCTTTATCATTATGGGTTATTGTGTGTAGATTGATAAGGGGGCGAAAACATGTAATACATTTTATAGTAAGTCTAAGTCTAACGCAACAAAATGTGGAAAAAGTCGAAAGGTATGAATACTTTCCGAATGCACTGTTTATAGGCACACAACTATTACAATGACATTGTGTCTGAAATGGTAGCCTATTCCCTATACAGTAACCTACTTTTGACCAGGGCTAGTGCACTATTCGGAATAGGGTGCCAATTCAGACTAAACCAATGTTTCTGTATGAGCCTGGGGAGTTAGCTAGCAAATAGCAGGTCAAGTCATTGATCAAATACAAACAGACTTTTAGGTAAACGGTCTTACATATAATTTGTCCCAAAGTTGAACTGTGTGTGCATGTGTTTGCCCCAAGCACTAAGAATTCAGTGTAATTCTCGTAGGGGAGGCCGGTGGGAGACACATTCTGTTTTTAAAAAGTTATTTAAAAAGCAGCATTTTTTAAGCGCTGATAGCTCCTGACAAACGACTCTCTCAAACTCTTTTTCTCTCTTTTTATTTCTCTCGCCCTCTCTCTGCCTCTTTCTCTCTGTCTCTTTTTCTCTGTCTCTCTCTCTCTCTCTCTTTGCCTCTCTCTCCCTCTCTGCCCCTCTCTCTGTCCCTCTCCCCTCTCTCTGCCCCTCTCTCTCTGTCCCTCTCCCTCTCTCTGCCCCTCTCTCTCTGCCCCTCTCTCTCTGCCCCTCTCTCTCTGTCCCTCTCCCTCTCTCTGCCCCTCTCTCTCTGTCCCTCTCCCTCTCTCTGCCCCTCTCTCTCTGTCCCTCTCCCTCTCTCTCCCTATCTCTGCCTCTCTCTCCCTCTATCTGCCTCTCCCCCTCTCTCTGCCTCTCCCCCTCTCTCTCTCCCTCTCTGCCTCTCTCTCAATTCAATTCAATTCAAGGGGCTTTATTGGCATGGGAAACCAAGCAAGTGAAGTAGATAATATACAAAAGTGAAATAAACAATAATTATTAACAGTAGACATTACACTCAGAGAAGTTCCAAAAGAATAAAGGCATTACAAATGTCATATTATGTGTATATACAGTGTTGTAACAATGTACAAATGGTTAAAGTACAAAAGGGAAAATAAACATAAATTTGGGTTGTATTTACAATGGTGTTTGTTCTTCACTGGTTGCCCTTTTCTTGTGGCAACAGGTCACAAATCTTGCTGCTGTGATGGCACACTGTGGAATTTCCCCCAGTAGATATGGGAGCTTATCAGAATCGGTTTGTTTTCAAATTCTTTATGTGTCTGTGTAATCTGAGGGAAATATGTGTCTCTAATATGGTCATACATTTGGCAGGAGGTTAGGAAGTGCAGCTCAGTTTCCACCACTCTCTTTCTGCCTCTTTCTCTCTCAGAATATAACAGGCTGATGTAAAATGAAGCTGAAATTATCCTACAAATTGTGATTCTGTATTTGGCACACTGACCAAACTTCCTCTATGCTACTTAGTTTTAATTCATTATTCAACATTTTAATGAATGATTACATATAGGTATTGCATAATATTTGAGTCGTTTCCAAACGTGTAAAGCAGAGACATCTGCCTGGATCAGGCTTCTTGCAAGTGGTTTGAAAATGATCTGTCAGACAGAACTCAATGTGTGAAAATAAAGACTCATACTTTATTTTCATTTCAACCATTTGATGTCTATGATGTACTGAGGGCTTTGCGGATGTTAATAAAGCTATAGGGGCTGATTCTCTTGACCTCTTCTCACTGCAGCTCTCTGCTCCACTTACAGAACCACTGACCTTTATTTTAACCGGACTATTGTTATCCTTAAAAGGAGATCCTTCTGACTTAGATACTGTAGTTTCCTTTTAGCCCACAATACATACAGTAACTAACCCTCTACTTCACACATTTTGGTTTTTCAATATAAAATACATGTATGTCCCCAAGGGCCTGGAGAAAACTCCCCACTGCATTAAAGGCTGTCAGAAGCTGCACCTCACCACTCAATGCAAAGTTGCAGCGCGTTGGACGGCTGAAGGAGACACAAGGTCCAGCAGTCTGAGAATCTCCTCTAATGGGACCTGGTATTTCTGCCCCATCATTGTGAGTCTGCAATGGGCTCAGGTTGTTGAGAATATGTACAATTATATTCACCAACCGACTGCGCGGCCGGCGCAGCTGGTTATGTTGGAGAGCAACAATCTGCTGAATAGCAGCCACATGCTGTATTCTGGTTGTTCCTCGGACATCTGACAGCCACATGCTGTATTCTGGTTGTTCCTCGAACATCTGACAGCCACATGCTGTATTCTGGTTGTTCCTCAGACATCTGACAGCCACATGCTGTATTCTGGTTGTTCCTCAGACATCTGACAGCCACATGTTGTATTCTGGTTGTTCCTCTGACATCTGACAGCCACATGCTGTATTCTGGTTGTTCCTCTGACATCTGACAGCCACATTCTGTATTCTGGTTGTTCCTCTGACATCTGACAGCCACATGCTGTATTCTGGTTGTTCCTCTGACATCTGACAGCTTGGCTTTATAGTGTTCCAGGTGTTTCTAATTTGTACCGGATAAGATTCAGCTTGGGATAAAAACTCATCTTGACAAAATCTTACAAATACCTATTTCATATATTACATTAGATCCTATACATTACCCAAATGAAACATTTATCATCGTATGATCATGCCTATTTACACAAACTCTAATAGTTTTAGAATGATATATTGTGAGTTAAGGAAGAAAAGAAGCCTAACGGTGCACATTGGCTGCTCTATGCGTGGTCTGGATCGCCACGTTACGAAGGCTCTGGGAAACACCTCAGCTACAAATGATACATCGTAAGATGGATCTAACAATGATTTAAAAAACAAAACCGTTTGTGTTTGATTTCAGATTCAAATCAAATAAAGAAGGAATTACCCTTTACTCGCTTTTTATCTTGTCATGTAATAGGAAAAATGTATTTGCAAAAGATTATTAATACACATGACTTACATGGACCTATTTCCTACTTGCAACAGGAAGTTTACAACAGATAAATTCCCTTTATTTTGAGAGTTTTGTTGCACGACTGCGAGTTTGATTTTCTGTAACGCTTTTCCTCCTCTTCAGACGAGGAGTATGAAGGATCGGACCAATGTGCAGCGTGGTAAGTGTCCATTTTAATTTATTAAAACTGAACACTAAAAAATACAAAATAACAAAGTGAATGATATAAACGAAAATCGAAATTACATTTACATTTACATTTAAGTCATTTAGCAGACGCTCTTATCCAGAGCGACTTACAAATTGGTGCGTTCACCTTAAGACATCCAGTGGAACAGCCACTTTACAATAGTGCATCTAAATCTTTTAAGGGGGGGTGAGAAGGATTACTTTATCCTATCCTAGGTATTCCTGAAAGAGGTGGGGTTTCAGGTGTCTCCGGAAGGTGGTGATTGACTCCGCTGTCCTGGCGTCGTGAGGGAGTTTGTTCCACCATTGGGGGGCCAGAGCAGCGAACAGTTTTGACTGGGCTGCGCGGGAACTGTACTTCCTCAGTACATAGTAAGTAAATAGTCCCGAAAGGTGCAAACACAAAACAGGAAACAATCACCCACAAAACACAATAGAAAACAGGCTACCTAAATATGGCTCCCAAACACAGACAACGACACCTGCCT
This sequence comes from Oncorhynchus nerka, assembly GCF_034236695.1. Taxonomy (NCBI): domain Eukaryota; kingdom Metazoa; phylum Chordata; class Actinopteri; order Salmoniformes; family Salmonidae; genus Oncorhynchus; species Oncorhynchus nerka. Next base: position 16,620,301 of record NC_088413.1, on the reverse strand, counting down.
CTGATTGAGAACCATACTAGGCCAAACACATAGAAAATTACCTACAGAACAAAAACTAGAAAAACAACATAGAATGCCCACCCCAACTCACGCCCTGACCAAACTAAAAATAAAGACATAAAAAAGGAACTAAGGTCAGAACGTGACAATATCAAAGTTGCAGAAGACGAGGAATTTTCAGTTGAAAGTCGGATATACAAAACAAACGATACAAATAGTAATACACGTTGTGACAAAGGGAAACTTTAATTAAAGCAGCACAACCGTATTTTCTTTCTCAAATATTGATTGCATCCCAAATGCACAAAAGTACCACACTATTTATAGGGAATTGAAGCACCACCACAATGCGTAATATTTGACTGCGAACACTAGCAGAATCGAGTTTCCCAGGAAAGCTGTGCAGTCCTGGGGAAGCTGTGAAGCCAGCTGTAGCCTATTGCGTGATTGTGTTTATGAGTCTGTTATTAGAGGTCTTTTCGAGTCCAACAAGTTGGACCTGTCCCGAATAAACGTATTTAAAATATGGAGACCCGGTCTGAACAGACACAAGGCCAACCAGACCCGGTCTGATCCAATCCCTGTGAGGGAAGCAGCAGAAAATACATGTTTTTTAGCTACGTTATTAACTGAAGCTGTTAATGTGAGGCACCGAGCGAGAGAGAAGAGCTGGGAGCAGGCGTTTGCAGTGTGTGTATGTGGCTGATGGTTATGGGCATTCCAAGCAGTATGCAAATCAGGGAGCCAAATGAAAGGCTCATTCGCCGATGCGATTCGGTTCCCTAAATTCACCAAAAAGAGACTTGTTAGTGGCTGAGTGGCGCGATGAGGGGGATGGGGAAAGACAGCATCAACCAAGCTTACACGCACTAGTTACTAACTTTAAGCTGCCAAAACTAGGTTATCTATCACCCAATCTGATTACATAGTACCTGTTTTGACTGCATCAAACCGAGAAAAGAAGCTTGTCCCTGGTTCAAGCCCGGGTATGGGCGAGGGGACGGACTAAAATTATATTGTTACATGACTATTTAACTATGCAAGTCAGTTAAGAAATAATTATTATTTACAATGACGGCCTAACCCTCCCCTAACCCGGACGACAGTTCAATGTGTGGTTGTGAGTGTGTGTTTGTATATGCGTACATGTGCATGTGTGTGTGTGTGCTTTCAATTGGTGGAGGGTAGTATGTGCATCAAAATGAGGGAAATAGTGCATCAAAATGAGGGAAATAGTGCATCAAAACATTGACTTTGGAATGTTATAAATGGAAAGGGAAAAGCATGATCAGCTGAAGTTATTACATTATTCATCAAAAATATTGTTACTCACCTGATAATGTAATTACCTCCGGATAACCTGGGGCGGCAGGGTAGCCTAGTGGTTAGAGCGTTGGACCAGAAGGTTGCAAGTTCAAACCCCTGAGCTGACAAGGTACAAATCTGTGGTTCTGCCCCTGAACAGGCAGTTAACCCACTGTTCCTAGACCAGTTAACCCACTGTTCCTAGGCTGTCATTGTAAATAAGAATTTGTTCTTAACTGACTTGCCTAGTTAAATAAAGGTTAAAACATTTTTTTTTTTAAATACCTAATAACTTTATTACATTATTCATCTTATTACTTTAACATAACTTATGTTAACCGGTGGTTTTAACCTTAGAGTCCAGGGCTGGGTTTCTAAGTAGAAACAAAAATCTCTTTCTCTGAGCAATTGTATTAATATAACAAAGTTGAGCAAACAATATAGCTCAATATTTGTAATAGTTATTTCACACAGTCTTTATAAAGGGCAATAATTCTGGACCCCACTATGTGGGTGAGTCAACTTATTTGAATGACATTATTTAATATGATTTACTTAAAAAAAAAAAGTAAATTTAATGCTCCATTTGAAGTAGAAATTGAAAATAAACTTTACTACATTAAACAAAATGTTTAAGCATTTTTAGAATACAGGATATGTTAAACAACTTTAATCATCGTTGCCTTGGTTGTCAACAACCTTGTGACTGATGTAGTCTTTTGACTGTAAGAAAACTGGAAGGTGAGGCAGTCGGCATGCGATTAATGGGCAACTGCGGCTGCAGCTGAGCTAAATAGACTGGAACAACCTTCATGATTTACAAGAAATCACCTGACTGACTAGAAAGGGAACGCCTTCAAGATAAGGGTGACCTATCACGTCATGAAGTACAACTAAGCCTACGCCCACATCGCTATAAAGTGTCAGCTGCGTCTCCATTTGTAGACATATGACTCTGGGTACCAACTCAACAGGTAAGGACTTCTTTCAAGTTACTATTTCAAGACACAAGCATGAACCACATTCTTGTTTCATGTTTTGATACAACAAAATTATATTTTGGGTTTTTCCAAGTTGACATAAAAAAAATGAAGAATGACTTCAGTAAAGACTATATGTAATGTATTTTATACAAAGCTTTCTGTAATACGTTTGAGTACCACATGAGTTATAAAACCAGGAAATGGTTTCAATCGGATTTTTTAACATACATTTTTCCAACTGGGATTTTATAATTATTTCATGTGTTTCGTGTAGGTTTACCCTCATGTGATGTCTTGATACCCGTGCAAATCTCTTTTAGACAAGGTACATTTTATCAAGATGTAGCAGTGCACTTTTTTTTTAGTAAATTGAGACTAATATATTGATAACTCACCTGTTCCGAGAGATAATTACATGGCTATCAAAACATCACGTCAAGCTAAGCCAACTCCTAACACATCATTTAAAAAAATGTTGTAAAATTCACAATGTGAAAAATGAATAGTGGAAAAACAATTGGTACCATTTCTGTATTTTTATGAGAATAATGACATTTCCACTGTGGCGGATTAGTGTAACTAGGTGTGTCTCGTAAATTAACTCTGTCTGGACGTTTGTCAATTCTGAGGTTTGTCAGATTGTCCATTCGAAGCATTCAGAGGGCACACTGGACACTAGTTGAGGAATAGGGTTAATCTGGGTGTTCTACATTTACATTTACATTTAAGTCATTTAGCAGACTCTCTTATCCAGAGCGACTTACAAATTGGTGCATTCACCTTATGACATCCAGTGGAACAGTAGTGCATCTAAATCTTTTAAGGGGGTGAGAGGGATTACTTTATCCTATCCTAGGTATTCCTTAAAGAGGTGGGGTTTCAGGTGTCTCCGGAAGGTGGTGATTGACTCCGCTGTCCTGGCGTCGTGAGGGATCTCACTAAAATAGTCATGCACCCAAGCTAACTGGCTAAAGTTGGCTAGCTACTTCCAGAGAGAACTCCCCACTCTGATAACATAACTAGCTCTGCTAGGGCGAGTGAAATTATCTGGAGCGTTTGTAACTCTGCTATCAACAATTGATTTACGTTTCTTTGTCAACGTTTATTGACACCGGTCATATTCAACGGGTGTTGCATATCAGTTATTCTGCGCTCTGGCACACTGATGAGAGTGCTCTGAATTTGGAGTAGCTAGCCAGAGTGTATTTACGAACGCACCCTAGAGTAACTAATGGAAACATGTCATTTGTAATTGAAGGCATTATGATGTAGGCATTATGATAAAACCATTATGCACATTCCTAAAACCGGACTATTGTGGATTTAAATGAGAATGGAAACAGTAGGCTTTACAACACCAATTAACTAACTGTAATCACCATATTGACATTGTTGTTATGGGTGTAAGATGGCACAGTGATGCCATCTGTTAGTAAATGTTCATTACTGCAACTCATGTGTTTTACCGGTGAGATACCCGGATGTGTTGTGATGTACTGAACAAGACTGGTTACTCGCATCAATGCCTCTGTCTCGTCATTTAACATTCAAACATGGTGTCAGAGTCGGATAACTAACCATGCTTTCCGCAAATTAGTCACCTGTTCTGGTTTACCAAACAAATGCTTATTTGTGTAAAATTTCGCCCGGAATTGTCCTTAGTTAGAGTGAGTTTGCTAGTTAACTTCAGTGTTAGCACCGGTTAGACATGGCAGCGAACATTTCCCCTCAGCGGGGATTGGAGCACTAACTGGGATACGTTTAGAGGTGAATGGGAGGACTATGCGCTAACAACGGGACTTCTGGAAAAGAACGATGAGGTAGTGGCTGCCACTTTGAGGACTATAATGGGAACTGAATGCCGACACGTATACAAACACAACCTGAACCTAACAGCAGCTCAGCAAGGTAACGCTATAGTTGTTCTTGATGCTCTTGAACATTACTTTACGCAAGCAAAGAACGTCATCTACGAGCGTTATGTTTTCGGTTGTTGCAAACAGGAGGACGGGGAGTCCATTGACAGCTTTGTCACTAGGTTAAGTAAGGGAAAAGGCAGCTACATGTGACTATGGTGCTTTAAGAGATGAACTGATCAGAGATAAGATTGTGCTTGGCATAACTGATGAGGGCACCCGCAGACGTTTGCTGAGAGAATGTGACCTGACGCTGGTCTTGGTAGTGGAGACATGCCGTGCAGCAGAGCTCACTGATATACGGATAAGGTCCATGGGAGCTAGAAAGGCAACATATGGATAATGTCAATGCTACATGCAGGCAGCCAGTAAAGAAATTCCCCTTTGCCACAGCTAATGCTAATACTACAGCCAACTCTGCAGTAGACAACCCCAATACATGCCGATATTGTGCCATTTCTCATGGACGAGGAAAAGAACACTGCCCAGCCTATGGAAAAATATGCAAATCCTGTGGTACAGCTAATCACTTCGCAAGGGTCTGCATGAAAAGCAAGAGAAAGGAGGGTAAAGTGCACTCCATGGAAACAAGCACAGATGAAGGGAACGGCAGCACAAAGGATGTATATGCTAGTGAGTGCATAGGGGCAGTGAGGGGAAAAAGGACAAAAGTGGTTTGTCACTCTGCAACTTAATAATAAACCATAGCAATGCCAGCTAGATTCAGGGGCCACATGCAACATTATGAGCCTTAAAGACAAAAGGAGGCTCGTGCCCAGAGACAAACTCACACAGAGTAGCACCAAGCTGAAACTGTATTCAGGCCAGTTCATGACCTCTTTAGGCCTGTTTGTGACAGAATGTGTTTTACGTGGCCAGAAACACACCCTTGAGTTTGAAATACTTGAGGCTCGTCAACAGCCATTACTGTCAGGTTCTACATGCGAGCGCCTTGGGCTTATTAACTTCACCATCCCAGCTGATCTTAACATTATAGACAAAGTCCAGGCTGGGCCCCTGAGCAAGGAGACACTCCTAAGCAAGTACCATGATGTCTTCAACGCACCGGTCGAGTCAGTTCCTGGGGAAGTCCACTTTGAGTTGGACGCAGCAATCCAGTCTGTCCAGTGTGCACCACGCAATGTACCAGTGGCCATGAAAGCAGCTACGAAGGCTCAGCTTGACAAATACGAAGCAGATGGCCACATCATATCCGTCACAGAGCCTACAGACTGGATAAGTAATATGGTTATCGTCGAGAAACCAGACAAGCTACGGATATGCATTGATCCTAAACACCTCAACCGGGCTCTGCGACGTTCACATTACATTATGCCCACGTTGGAGGATGTTCTTTACAAGCTCCCAAAGGCCAGAGTCTTCACGCTCGTGGATGCCAGAGATGCCTTCCTGCAGTGCAAACTCGACGAGCCCAGCAGCTACATGACCATCTTTTGGACACCCTGGGGCAGGAAGAGGTGGTTGACACTTCCGTTTGGTGTCTCCGTGGTTCCAGAGGTGTGTCAGCAGAAACAGCATGAGCTGTTGATGGGGCTCAGTGGCGTGGAACCCATAGCAGATGACATCTTCGTAGTGGGCTGTGGGGACAGTGATGAGGAGGCAGAATGTGACCATGACGCCAAGCTGCTGGCCCTGATGGTCAGATGCAGACAGGTCAAGCTAAGCATAAAAAAGCTTCAGTTTAAAGTGCCAGAGGTCCGCTTTCATGGGCACATCTTGTCCTCCACCGGATTGAAGGTGGATCCTGAAAAAGTGAAGGCTGTCTTGGAAATGCCCCACTCATCTGATGTGAAGGGAGTGCAGCGCTTTGTCGTATTCGTCACCTACCTGGCCAAATTCCTACCGCGGCTCTCTGAAGTGTGTGAGCCACTAAGGAGGCTCATGGACAAGGACACCATCTGGCATTGGCTCCCAAAACATGACGCAGCGGTGAGGGAAATAAAACAACTGGTCACCCAGACACCTGTACTGCCATACTACAATGTGTCAAAACCTGTCACGATTCAGAGTGACTCAAGCCAGTATGGACTTGGCTGTTGCCTCATGCAGGAGGGCCAGCCTGTGGCATTCGCCTCTAGGGCACTCACCCCAACACAGCAGAACTATGCCCAGATAGAGAAGGAGTGCCTCAGCATTGTGTTTGCATGCCAACGCTTCCACCACTACATGTACGGGCGCGACAATATTATCGCAGAGATGGGATCACAAGCCCCTTATTGCTATATTCAGCAAGGCTCTTCTGAATGCCCCAAAACGACTGCAGAGCATGCTACTGGCCCTACAAAACTACAACCTCAAGGTGGTGTATAAGCCAGGGCCAGAGATGTATTTGAGTGACACGCTCTGCAGGGCTACTGCATCAGGCACTCACACACGCTCCATGCATGAACAACACGCAGTGTGCAGCTTACAAACAGAGCAAGTGGATGTTGAACACATCAACCAGGCTGACTACCTCAATGTTACGGACCAGCGCCTTCTACAAATCAGACAGCACACAGACAGGGACGGGCAACTCCAGGCATTGAGGTCTGTGATTCTGATGGGCTGGCCCGACTGCAGGGAAGAAACTGCTTTAGCCGTCAGAGAATATTGGCCAGTCAAAGAGGAGCTCAGTGTTCAAATTCCAGCACGTGACACACTGTATTGGCCAGGAATGCAGAGTGTGCATTTACTGACAGTCTGATTTCAATCTGCAATGAATATGCCATTGAGCAACAAAGAGACGATGATGTCCCACGAGCTACCGATGCTCCCCTGGCAGATAGTAAGTCTAGATCTCTTCCAGCACAGTGGCAGAGACTTTCTGCTGGTAGTCGATCATTACTCAGACTTTTGGGAGCTTGACCTCCTCCCTGACCTCTCAGCAGAGACAACGATCAAATGCTGCAAGGCTCAGTTTGCCCGCTATGGCCAGCCAGATAGGGTAATTTCAGACAATGGACCCCAATTCTCCGGAGTTGAGTTCCGAAAATTTGCTGCAGGATGGGAATTCGAGCACATCACTTCATCACCACGACAAGCTAATGGGAAGGCTGAGTCTGCAGTAAAAATCACAAAGAACCTCTGCAAAAATGCTCTGCGAGAGGGCAAAGATGCCTGGAAAGCAATCCTGCAGTGGTGCAATACCCCGACAGAAGGCATGGACAGCAGCCCGGCACAGCGCCTCATGGCACGGCGCTTAAAAGCAGCTCTGCCAGTAGCCAGCACTCTCCTGGAGCCATGTGTGGTGACAGACGTGCTCGTGAAGCTACGTCACAGAAGACCGGTCTCCAAGTTTATCTACGACAAATCAGCAAAAGACTTACCTGAGCTCAGGGTGGGTGAAACGGTGCGAATGAAGCCACTACCAAGGGACCGGTATTCAAACAATTGTTGCATCACTGGCAGGAGATAAAGTTCAGCGCTGCCTACTCTCACACATTGGCTGTAAACACACATTTGACCCTCTTCTCATGCTCTCACTGCACACCTCTTATATCTCGCACAATGAAAAGTACGGCATTCTTTTTTCTAATTAGTCCACTGTATAGTCAGCGCATTAACTTTTCAGCTGTGCTCCAAATCATTTTGAAATCGGAGCATCGGCACCTGAAATGCAATGTGAGTGGAACCTCTATCATTGTCCTGTTTTGCCACAGCACTGTGAATGGGGGCACATTTAAACCTGATCGGTCTAGTTATGTAAGGGCTAAAGGGAATTGATTGGATGCATGCTTTAAAGAAACGACACTGGGGCGGCAGCGTAGCCTAGTGGTTAGAGCGTTGGACTAGTAACCGCAAGGTTGTGAGTTCAAACCCCCGAGCTGACCAGGCCTGGGAACAGTGGGCAGTTAACCCACTGTTCCCAGGCCGTCATTGAAAATAAGAATTTGTTCTTAACTGACTTGCCTGGTTAAATAAAGGTTAAAAAAAAGAAAAAAAAAAAAAAAAAGAAACGACACTCAAGAGTGGAGTGGAGCTGAATGGAGAGGACGTTCTCCGCTGAGTTCATAAAACTGTAAAAAGAGTAGCACGGTAGGACAGAACCCACTGTCTGTATATTGTGACAGAACCCACTGCCTGTACAGCGTGACAGAACCCACCGCCTGCGTAGTGTGACAGAACCCACCGCCTGTACAGTGTGACAGAACCCACCGCCTGTACAGCGTGACAGAACCCACCGCCTGTACAGCGTGACAGAACCCACCGCCTGCGTAGTGTGACAAAACCCACCGCCTGCGTAGTGTGACAGAACCCACCACCTGCGTAGTGTGACAGAACCCACCGCCTGTACAGCGTGACAGAACCCACCGCCTGTACAGCGTGACAGAACCCACTGCCTGTACAGCGTGACAGAACCCACCGCCTGCGTAGTGTGACAGAACCCACCGCCTGCGTAGTGTGACAGAACCCACCGCCTGCGTAGTGTGACAGAACCCACCGCCTGCGTAGTGTGACTGAACCCACCGCCTGCGTAGTGTGACTGAACCCACCGCCTGCGTAGTGTGACAGAACCCACCGCCTGCGTAGTGTGACAGAACCCACCGCCTGCGTAGTGTGACAGAACCCACCGCCTGCGTAGTGTGACAGAACCCACCGCCTGCGTAGTGTGACTGAACCCACCGTCTACCTAGTGTGACAGAACCCACCGCCTGCCTAGTGTGACTGAACCCACCGCCTGCGTAGTGTGACAGAACCCACCGCCTGCCTAGTGTGACTGAACCCACCGCCTGCCTAGTGTGACTGAACCAACCGCCTGCCTAGTGTGACTGAACCCACCGCCTGCCTAGTGTGACTGAACCCACCGCCTGCCTAGTGTGACTGAACCCACCGCCTGCCTAGTGTGACTGAACCCACCGCCTGCTTAGTGTGACTGAACCCACCGCCTGCCTAGTGTGACTGAACCAACCGTCTGCCTAGTGTGACTGAACCCACCGCCTGCCTAGTGTGACTGAACCCACCGCCTGCCTAGTGTGACTGAACCCACCGCCTGCCTAGTGTGATAGAACCCACCGTCTGTATAGTTTGACAGAAGCCACTGCCTGCATAACAGATACCTCACAAGTTCTCAACTGGCAGCATCATTAAATCGTGCCCGCAAAACACCAGTCTCAAATGTCAACAGTGAAGAGGCGACTCCGGGATGCTGGCCTTTGTAGAGTTGCAAAGGAAAAAGCCTTATCTCAGACTGGCCAATAAAAATAAAATATTAAGATGGGCAAAAGAACACAGACACTGGACAGAGGATCTCTGCCTGGAAGGCCAGCATCCCGGAGTCGCCTCTTCACTTTTGACGTTGGGACTGGTGTTTTGCGTGTACTATTTAATGAAGCTGCCAGTTGAGGACTTCTGAGGCATCTGTTTCTCAAAGTAGACACTAATGTACTTGTCGTCTTGCGCAGTTGTGCACCGGGGCCTCCCACTCCTCTTTCTATTCTGGTTAAAGCCAGTTTGTGCTGTTTTGTGAAGGGAGTAGTGCACAGCGTTGTACGAGATCTTCAGTTTCTTGGCAATTTCTCGCATTAATTTCTCAGAACAGAAATACACTGAGTTTCAGAAGAAAGTTCTTTGTTTCTGGCCATTTTTTGCCTGTAATGAAACTCACAAATGCTGACGCTCCAGATACTCAACTAGTCTAAAGAAGGCCAGTTTTATTGCTTCTTTAATCAGGACAACAGTTTACAGCTGTGCTAACATAATTGCAAAAGGGTTTTCTAATGATCACATTTACATTTACATTTAAGTCATTTAGCAGACGCTCTTATCCAGAGCGACTTACAAATTGGTGCATTCACCTTATGACATCCAGTGGAACAGTAGTGCATCTAAATCTTTTAAGGGGGGGGGTTGAGAGGGATTACTTTATCCTATCCTAGGTATCAATTAGCCTTTTAAAATGCTAAACTTGGATTAGCTAACACAATGTACCATTGTAACACAGGAGTGATGGTTGTTGATAATGCTATGTAGATATTCCATAAAAAATCTGACGTTTCCATCTACAACAACATTTACAATGTCTACACTGTATAAACCACTGCCAAAGGTGATTCGAACATGTATTGACTCAGGGGGTTGAATACTTGTCTAATCAAGATATATTTATTTTTTATTTTACTACCACTTTTGACATTAGAGTATTTTGTGTAGATTGTTGGCCTTAAATTGACTATTACATTTTTTTAATCACACTTTATAACACAACTGATTTATCATACTAGCATAATACAGCAACCATCAGCATTATATTACAAGAGTATTATATTATTATGAGAGTATTGAGGCAGTGCTGGACAGATACCTTGATTTGTAAAGACACTCTTATTTATGTGTAGCCCAGGATTTCCCAAACCTGGTCCTGGACCAAAAACTAAAGTCCACAAGAGGGCAAAAATGAATTGCCGGGTCTCAGGAGGATAAGATAATACAACATGAAGAGGAGGTTACATTGTATTGTAGTTTTTACCAATGCATTTATCACTAAGTGGTTTAGGCTACAAACACCAACATAAACCCCCAGAGCAGGGAAGCTGTGTTTTTGTCTAAAAGGTTTAGTCAATATCTGGAATTGACTCTTTTTACAGATTGATATGGGACCAGTCCTCTTCAGGATTGTGAGCCTCCTCTCTGAGAGTTAATGAGTTATCAGATTGATATGGGACTAGACCAGTCATCTTCAGGATTGTGAGACCTCCTCTCTGAGAGTTATAATGAGTTATCATCAGGGGGCTGAGGGTGGAGCCATCCTTAAAGAAAGACAGAAGGATGGGTCACCAAACAAGAATCTTGATGAGACCGTGGACCCTGATATGAGGTAGGCATGTGTGTGTGTATATGTGTGTGTGTATATGTGTGTCGACAGGTTTTATATTTAGCTCATTAATTTACTCCAATCAGTGCAGATAGAGAAGCTTTGTATGGACCGGGCAAGCTAGCTGTTTACATCCTTGAATGACAGACAAGTATGACGTACATTTTGCAGGATTGGAAGAGAGAGAGAGAGGGGTGCTGCCTTGAAGTGCTTGGCATCATGATATGACATGCATTATAATGTGTTTAGGATATTAGTAGTAGGCCTATCATTACTTCACTGAATTAAATAATTGTATGCTAGCTAGATACAGAGCCTTCAGAAAGTATTCATACCCTTTGACTTATAGCCCATTTTGTTGTTACAGCCTGAATTCAAAATTGATTACATTAATTTTTGTTCTCACGCATCTGCACACAATACCTATAATGACAAAGTGAAAACATTTTTGGGATTTTTTTTTTGCAAATGTATTGAAAATTAAATAAAAAATGATTCATTTACGGTGCATTCGGAAACTATTCAGATCCCTTGACTTTTTCCACATTTTGTTATGTTACAGCCTTATTAAATTGTCCCCTCCGCCCTCATCAAGCTGCACACAATACCCCATAATGACAAAGTAAAAACAGGTTTTGAGAAATGTTTGCAAATGTATAAAAAAAAAATCAGAAATATCACATTTACATAAGTATTCAGACCATTTACGTGAAGCACATTTGGCAAAGATTACAGCCTCGAGTCTTCTTGGGTTTGACGCTACAAGTTTGGCACACCTGTATTTGGGGAGTTTGTCCCATTCTTCTCCACAGATCCTCTCAAGCTCTGTCAGGTTGGATGGGGAGCGTCGCTGCACAGCTATTCAGGTCTCTCCAGAGATGTTCGATCGGGTTCAAGTCCGGGCTCTGGCTGGGCCACTCAAGGACATTGAGACTTTTCGCGAAGCCACTCCTGCGTTGTCTTGGCTGTGTGCTTAGCGTCATTGCCCTGTTGGAAGGTGAATCTTCACCCCAGTCTGAAGTCCTGAGTGCTCTGGAGCAGGTTTTCATCAAGGATCTCTCTGTACTTTGCTCCATTCATCTTTCCCTTGATCCTGACTAGTCTCTCAGTCCCTGCCACTGAAAAACTTCCCCACAGCACGATGCTTCCACCACCATAGGGATTGTGTCAGGTTTCTTCCAGACGTGACGCTTGGCATTCCGGCCAAAGAGTTCAATCTTGGTTTCTTCAGACCAGAGAATCTTGTTTCTCATGGTCTGAGAGTCCTCCAGGCATACCCCAAGTGGGTTGTCATGTGCCCTTGCATCTATCTGGCCACTCTACCATAAAGGCCTGATTGGTGGAGTGCTGCAGAGATGGTTGCCCTTCTGGAAGGTTCTCCCAACTCCACAGAGAAATTCTGGTGCTCTGTCAGAGTGACCATTGGATTCTAGGTCACCTCCCTATCCAGGCTGCATCACATCCGGCCGTGATTGGGAGTCCCATAAGGCGGCGTACAATTGGCCCAGCGCCGTCCAGGTTTGCCTGTCATTGTAAATAAGAATTTGTTCTTAATTAAGAGTGTTGGGCAGTAACCGAAAGGTGGCTAGTTCGAATCCCCAAACGGACTAGGTGAAAATCTGTCGCTGTACCCTTGAGCAAGGCACTTAACCTTAGTCGCTCTGGATAAGAGTGTCTGCTAAATGACTAAACTGTAAATGTAAACGAGGCCTCTGTAATGATTTATTAACTTGTCATTATTCACTACTCCTCTGATGACATGGCAGGCAGTTTGGCAGCACACTTATGTCTACTCAGCAAAGCAAAGGCTCTTTTGATAGCTACCATATTTTTTATTAAAACATTTTTTATTAAAACACGACAAACATTTTCCTTTTACATCAACCAGCATCGACCAGCTCTGCCTTCTCGCAAAGGTAGCCAACTCAACAAGCCCAGCCAAAAGCTTGTGCCCCCAGGGGCAGCGAGCACTCTGCCTTCTCGCGCAAGCCGCGGGTGTTGCATGATGTAATTTATTGTCAGGCACTCGTCGTTTCTATTCTAGGCGGTTCACTCGTAATATGATATGTAACAGAGCCTTTTCTAACATGACTACTAGGGTTGAGGTTAGCGTGCTTGCTTGCTTTTGCTCCCCCAGAAAGCAACACAAGCCTAATACGATATAAATATCTACCTGTAAAGTAATCCTGGGACATATAGTCTTTGGTTGCATGCTATTTTATGTCAATCATAACGCTGCAATAGCCTATAATTGACGCTTCGTGGTCTTATGCTGCCATCTATTGGAAATATTTAGAAATTCAAAGTTATTAAATCACATAAAGACATTGGTGAAGCAGCTGAGAAATAAAGTATTTTTCTTATTCATTCCAGAGATCAGTCTCAAACCTGCCCCAGCCACCAATTGCTGGACTTCCACATGTAGGTCACTAAGTCACACCCTAATCACATTTAAAAAATAAAATGAGGCTTGTTTATTACCTTGCAATAATAAATATCATAAAATAATTAATAACAACAACAAAAAAGCTAAATGCTTGCATTTGTTGCATTAAAAATAAAACAATCAAAATGCTATTTAGTACTATAATGGTATTTACTAACATATTATTACAAAAATAGTTTGTAAGTGTTCTAAGCTACCCTACCCAAGAATTAGGGTTAGGGTTTAGGGTTAAGGCTAAAATAGGTTATACCTAGGGTTAGGCCTAAAATAAGTTATACCTAGGGTTAAGGCTAAAATAGGTTATACCTAGGTTTACGGTATGGGTTTATAGCTCTCTTGATCTTATCTGTGGCCTTCTGTGGGAACTACATAACTCATTTTTGACATTTGCTAGGCTCATAATCTGAGGTAGCAACTGCGTCAAATTTACAAATCAATAAGCTAGACCTATAGATTTGGTTTGAAAATCTGTGAACCTGTGCAGCATTTGCTCCATTTAATGCCTACTAACAAACAGATTTTGACGCATATGACATTATCCAGCAGCCAATAAGAAACAAATCGTCCATAAAATAGGTCATTTCTTAAACAACGTCTTCTGGCTGTTTAAATCGGCCACATCTTGAAACTTAGGACAGGGACGTGTTTTGTTTAGGTTTACACCTGTAGTGGACATTTCCTGTATTTACCAAATTGAGAGCAAACCACACACAAGTCAGAGTTATCATGAAGTCCATCTTTAATTATATGAGCTCCATCACAACCCTGTGACTCTCAGATCAATTCAGTGTCTATCAATGAATTCTCTGAGAGACCTTACACATTGCAACTGAGATCCTTTATAGCAAAGACACACGTAGCCAGACAGCATTGGCTATAAATGATCGTTCAGCTTTGTTCTTATCTCGCTCTCAGGACCTATAAAACAAAACCTCATCAACAGGCATATTTCAAATACACCCCTCCTGGACAAGATCACAGACACAGTGACTGGCACACAGACATTGTGGAGCCAAGAAATAATTGGTTTAAAAGATATGTTTACATATGAAGGCAATCTTGACCTCTCCCCTCTCTGCGGCCCAAGTAACTGAAACGTTGACAGAGAACAGATAACTGCAACCGGCCAACAGTATTATCCAAAAATAGACATTCTGATGAGAAGCAACTCACAAGCATATAATGAATATAAAACATCTTATCTATCTATCTTGTACTTTTTCTGAAAGTAAATATGGTTACCCGTGACCAGGAAATGTTGCTTTGCGCCAGCTATCAGTGGGTCACAACAACCTGTACCTAGACGAACATGGGTATGTTCTCCAGACAAATGAGCCGCCGGTCTCTCATTTCCCGACACTGGCCGCACTGAATGCGCCCACATTGCAGTGCCGCACTGAGACATACAGTAGACTTTGGCAAGGTTGAGACTGAGCTGGAGGTTGTCTTTCGACAGCAAGAAAGCACCACCAGACAACTGGAGCTCATCGATATCCAGTGTTATATTGCTTTGAAGGAGAAGTATAACAGACACAAAATACCAGTTTTATGGCTCAATGAATGAACGTTTCCAAACATGAAAAATCACACCCAGATGATGCTGGTTTTATTCAGATCCACGTGTGAACAAACTTTGAGTCATGAACTACAACAAATCCTGTCACAGGTCAAATTTAACAAACCCCTTGTCAGCTGTTCTGAGGATCTCTACTTCAGAAATGACACCAGACTTTGATTCCCTTTACAAGAGAGGTGACCAGACCCATTGCTCACATTAAGGCTGAAATCACCAAGTGGGGCCAGGCTTCCAGTAATGCACTTGGATACTGGCCTTGTTCCCATTCATTTGACATTGAATGCTTACTACAACGGCTCAGATTGTACTTTATTTGGGCTGAGATGATTTTGGAACTGTTCAGTAATCTGCTTTAACCTGTTACTCCTACCCCCTCCCTACTTTTTTGAACATTCTGTTAAAAATCGCGCAACATTTCAACGCCCTGCTACTCATGCCAGGAATATAGTATATGCATATGATTAGTATGTGTGGATAGAAAACACTCAGACGTTTATAAAACTGGTTAAATCACGGCTGTGGCTTTAACAACGTGAGTTTCATCCAAAAGCGCAGGAAAATCTGATCACTGAAAATGGAAAAATATATCCCTGCGCGACTTGAACCCATTGATAAAGGTGAACCACATTTAATGGGGCTGAGGTTGCAGTACCTACAGCTTCCACACGGTGTCTAGAGTCTTGTCATTTGCCTACTCTTTGTTTCTTGGTCAAACAGATGCAAGGCAGCACAGTTCTTCAGGTCTCGGACAAGGATATTTTGGTTGAGATTCTACCCGGACATTTTTCCAGACGGACAGCTATAGAATATACTTCGTCTTGTGATTAATTTGATCGCTTATTAACGTTTACTAATACCTAAAGTTGCATTACAAAAGTATTTCGAAGTGTTTTGTGAAAGTTTATCGTCGACTTTTTGAATTTTTAAAAATGACGTTACGTTATGAAACGCTTTTTTTTTCCGTTTATCACAGTCTACATAGAACGATATCTAGGCTATATATGGACCGATTTAATAAAAAAAAAGACCCAATAGTGATTATGGGACATCTAGGAGTGCCAACAAAGAAGATGGTCAAAGGTAATGAATGTTTTCTATTTTATTGTGCGGTTTGTGTAGCGCCGAATATGCTAATTAGTTTGTTTACGTCCCCTGCGGGTCTTTTGTGGTGTTACATGCTATCAGATAATAGCTTGTCATGCTTTCGCCGAAAAGCATTTTAAAAATCGGACTTGTTGCCTGGATTCACAACGAGTGTAGCTTTAATTCAATACCCTGCATGTGTATTTTAATGAACGTTTGAGTTTTAACTAATACTATTAGCATTTAGCGTAGCGCATTTGCATTTCCAGAGCTCTGGATGGGACGCAAGCGTCTCAGTAGGAGCAAGAGGTTAATATAAGAGTTCTAGACCATCTGCATATCAATATGAATCCAAATGTTGTTTTGTGTTTGCTCTGTATGTGGCTCACAATTTTCTTTTTTAGGGTGGAGGTGAAATTCCATAATATGCTATCATAAACAGGCCATTCAATATGAACTCAAATGATTTACTTTTTGCTCTTATTTGTACTTTAGGACTGGAGATGGTCTTTATCAGGTCTGTTTCCAGTCATATAAACATGTTTTTTCATATTTTAAAAGTGTCGTGACGTTGTATTAGTTAATGTGACGACTGCTGCTCATCGAATGATTACAAGTTTCTAATTACATGATTAACTGAATCAAGCAATTATCAACCTGGGGCACTGTTAAGAATCCCTTTTGACCCGACAGTCTAGGGGAGATGGTAACGAGACCCGTAACATAAATCATGCAAATTATAGTGAAAAAGTCAAAGTGAGAACGAAATAACCACAAATTACCGTCAAACACATGGTTTATTAGAAAACACACAGTAATGGGGGGGGGGGGGGAGCAGGAAAAGGGGCTGAGCTGGACCCAAGGAAAGAAATAATAATTATTCAAAAACACCCCAAAGCTAGACTAGCCTATTTCAACAACAGCTAACTAACCAAAAACACAGTGCGTGGTCCGCCCAGTTCTAACTAGTGTTTTTAACAAAGTTCACCTACGGGAAGTGTATGCCCATGGGCAACTTGTCTTGGTTCCCCCTTTTCCCACCAGCAAACAAACAAACACCATAACCAAAAACAATACTCACAGGTGAGGACAAAGTGATATTGAGGTGCTCAAACAAAAGATAGCTCAATACATAAAGAGCAATAGAGAGACATAGTAGGAGCGAGTGAACCAGAGCGATCTACAGACATATGGCATTTACAGAGATTGCGCTCCAGAGCAAACAACTGGCAGGGTTTTTAAACCAAGGGAAAGGAACTGTGATTGGGTAGGAAACAGGAGCACGTGTGTCTTCTGATTGATGATTGATTGGTGACTGATTGGGGAGTGATGATTTTCACCTGTGAGGGGAGAAGGAGAGAAAAGAACACAGGATACATACACACACACACACAGGATTCTTGTATCCGTAACAGGCACCATAGGAAAACTAGTTTTTATTGAGTTTCTATTTCCCAAATTAACTCAAAGAATATCAGAATATCGATTTTACAACAGCCGCTAATTAACCAGTTGCCTCTAATAATCTCGTTCTGAACGTCGTATAGCCCGTGAATCTGCACGGACCCGGGTCCCACCAATGAATTCGTACAACACCAATCTTAGTTGAATATTTATTTACTAAAAAGCTAAAATGATGGAAAAAGATACACATAGACAAAGCACATTATAGGCTATTGATTAAAACTTAGTATAACGGGCCAACACACTATGACGCGTGTTACCCACAATGGGAATTTCAAAAGAGAGAGAAAAAAGAAAGTACACGAGAAATATACATTTGGGTGAATTTGTCAGCTATGCTATTCTAACCCTAGCCTTGCCCCAAACTGCCTCTCTTATTGGTCAGAATATAATGATGTAATTACGTGGGGATGATCTCAGAGGATTCTCTGCATGGATCGTTCCGCTGTTCGATGACTCACTTCTCCTGCGCACCTCCCTGCTCGTCCTCCCGGTGTCAGTGTCCTTTCTGGCTTAGTAGTCTGTTCCCTCACCCTTTTCTCTGGAAGGGGTCTTCTGAGGACAGACAGCTCTGTAGCTCAGAGCTCACAGCATAGGAATGAAACCCTTTAGATACCACGATTCGATGGGAGATGGAGGCTAGGTGGTTCGACTTGAATTCACCCGCTTAGACACAGCTACTCATCCGTAGCTTGGGTAGAAAATGATTTCTTTGTCCTCAAACTTGCGTTGTGTTCTGGGTTCGTTGACTTTTTTAGACCTCGCTGCAGCTGGGGTCACATAGTCCTCCTGTAAATTCTATACTCACAGGTTTTATACCCTTGGGTCAGAAGTGGGCGTAGCCACCTTTAGGGCAATTCTCTGGGCGTACCAAGTCAATGAGGCAAGGTCCAGATTTTACTCAAATCATTATCTTTGATTTGGATATTTTTCATACAACGTACAATATATAAACATCAAACATATACTAGGAAAGCCCTTCACATTACAATGTTTTCATAATAACGTAATCTATTAACCTTTAATAACAGAACAAAAATTACATACATTTTCATATTCTATCTATCGTCATGACCACCATTGTGGCTGACGGAAACCATTGTTCCTAAGTCCCTTTAGTTCATGTTTAATGTTCTGAGGCTGGTTCTCCATAGTAACAGGACAAAGGAATTTGTCTGTGGTCTGAGATTTACCAGGGGAGTGAGGGGCCATAAAACCCCCACATCTTCAGACCCCTAGATCTCTCCTCCTCTGTTGGGGTGAGAGATAATTTGTAGGGTTGTGGTCTCCTGATCAAGACAGTCATGACAAATGTTTGCACTTACTTTTTGTGGCTGTGAGTCTGATTGTGGGTAGAGATAGTACAGTGACAGAATTGTTCTGCGTCTTAGCAGCATATGTACACCTACAGTACACTGCTAGTTGTGAGTCTACGTGAACAAAGGCTTCATATGTTTTGTCACGTATATAGTATGTGGCCCTTCACTTGGTTTCAAAAGCTGAATGTGGCCCTTGAGCCAAAAAGTTTGCCCACCCCTGGTCTAGAATGTCAATGTATGCTGTAAAGTTAAGATTTTCCTCTACTGGAACTAAGCGGCCTAGCCCGAACCATGACAAACAGAACCCAGACCAGTATTCCTCCTCAACCAAACTTTACAGTTGGCACTATGCATTGAGGCAAGTAGCATTCTCCTCGATCCGCCAAACTCAGATTTGTCCGTCGGACTGCCAGATGTTGAAGGGTGATTCTTCACTCCAGAGAACGCATTTCCACTGCTCCAGAGTCCAATGGTGGCAAGCTTTACAGCACTCCAGCTGATGCTTGGCATTGCGCATGACGATCAGGTTGTGTCTGCTCGGCCATGGAAACTAATTTCATGAAGCTTCTGACGAACTGTTCTTGTGCTGATGTTGCTTCCAGAGGCAGTTTGTAACTCGGTAGTGAGTGTTGCAACCGAGGACAGACGCGCTTCAGCACTCGGCGTTCCTGTTCTGTGAGCTTGTGTGGCCTACCACTTCGTAGCTTAGCCGCTATTGCTCTTAGATGTTTCCACTTCACAATAACAGCACCTACAGTTGACTGAGGCACCTCTACCAGGGCAGAGATTTAACTTACTGACTTTTTGGAAAGGTGGCATCCTATGACAGTGCCATGTTGAAAGTTACTGAGCTCTTCAGTAAGGCCATTCTACTGCCAAAATCTATGGAGATTGCATAGCTGTGTGCTCGATTTTATTTACCTGTCAGCAATGGGTGTGACTGAAATAGCTAAGTCCAATCATTTGAAGGGGTGTCCACACACTTTTGTATATTTAGTGTACATGTTTGACAGGTGTATAAAGTACATTTTTCTTGAGAAATTTAAAGTTGCTTGGTAAACCTAATAAGGTTATGTATTTTGTTGTGTTTTAATGTGTGTAATTGACTTAGCACCATCAGGCCAGAAGAGATGGTCTGTGATGTCTGTGAGGTCAAAGCTGTGAAGTTCTGTCAGACCTGCACTTTATCCTACTGTGGGACCCACGTTAGGAAGCACTACACAGTACCTAAACTACAGAGACACACCCTGGTGGAGATAACTGGAGACCTGGAGGAGAAACTCTGTCAGGAACATCACAGAGCTCTGGAGGTGTTCTGCAGGACAGACCAGAAGCTGATCTGCAGTCTGTGTTCTGTGACAATGCACAAAGGACATGATTTAGTCTATGAGGAGATAAAACAGTCAGGAAGACAGGTTGGTAGATGCTCTTTAATAAAGAAGATATTACATTTGATAATAATGTTGTTCATAGTCATACAACCTTGATCATCGTATGTTGTGGAAAACAACAACTGTGTTTTTCATCAAAATATTCTTACTCTGTTTTCAAGACTTTTGATAGAGATCAATGTCAAAGACTAAGGCTGGCCTCAGTTGACGGTAGGTGTACAATCAATTACCCAAAGAATGTATTTTGAGACCTTTACATTGTGTTCAACAACATACATACAATTTTAAGACCATTAAAAGAGGGAGATTAATTTGTTTAGAGTCATAATTCTTATTCCCTAATGCTTGTTTGATTAATATGTAGTTTTCTTTTAAGTGTACAGTCTTGGCCAAAAGTTTTGAGAATGACACAAATATTAATTTTCACAGTCTGCTGCCTCAGTTTGTATTATGGCAAATTGCAAATACTCAGAATGTTATGAAGAGTGATCAGATGAATTCAATGAATGCAAAGTCCCTCTTTGCCATGCAAATGAACTGAATCCCCTCCAAAAATGTCCACTGCATTTCAGCCCTGCCACAAAAGGACCAGCTGACATCATGTCAGTGATTCTCTCGTTAACACAGGTGTGAGTGTTGACGAGGACAAGGCTGGAGATCACTCTGTCATGCTGATTGAGTTCGAATAACAGACTGGAAGCTTTAAAAGGAGGGTGGTGCTTGGAATCATTGTTCTTCCTCTGTCAACCATGGTTACCTGCAAGGAAACATGTGCTGTTATCATTGCTTTGCACAAAAAGGGCTTCACAGGCAAGGATATTGCTGCCAGTAAGATTGCACCTATCGGATCATCAAGTACAGAGCTTGCTCAGGAATGGCAGCAGGCAGGTGTGAGTGCATCTGCAAGTACAGTGAGGCAAAGACTTTTGGAGGATGGCCTGGTGTCAAGAAGGGCAGCAAAGAAGCCACTTCTCTCCAGGAAAAACATCAGGGACAGACTGATATTCTGCATAAGGTAAAAGGATTGGACTGCTGAGGACTGGGGTAAAGTCATTTTCTCTGATAAATCCCTTTTCCGATTGTTTGGGGCATCCGGAAAAAAGCTTTTCCGGGAAGACAAGGTGGCGCTACCATCAGTCATGCCAACAGTAAAGCATCCTGAAACCATTTATGTGTGGGGTTGCTTCTCAGCCAAGGAAGTGGGCTCACTCAAAATTTTGCCTAAGAACACAGCCATGAATAAAGAATGGTACCAACACATCCTCCGAGAGCACCTTCTCCCAACCATCCAGGATGGTGATGAACAATGCCTTTTCCAGCATGATGGAGCACCTTGCCATAAGGCAAAAGTGAAAACTAAGTGGCTCGGGGAACAAAACATCGATATTTTGGGTCAATAGCTAGGAAACTCCCCAGACCTTAATCCCGTTGAGAACTTGTGGACAATCCTGAAGAGGCGGGTGGACAAACAAAACCCCACAAATTCTGACAAACTCCAAGCATTGATTATGCAAGAATGGGCTGCCATCAGTCAGGATGTGGCCCAGAAGTTAATTGACAGCATACCAGGGCGGATTGCAGAAGTCTTGAAAAAGAAAGGTCAACACTGCAAATATTGACTCTTTATATCAACTTCATGTAATTGTCAATAAAAGCCTTTGACACTTATGAATTGCTTGTAATTATACTTCAGTATTCCACAGTAACATCTCTCAAAAATATCTAAAGACACTGAATCAGCAAACTTTGTGGAAATTAATATTTGTATCATTCTCAAAAATTTTGGCCACTGTATGTCATTGCAATTAAAGTCATTATTTTTTATCTTCCACTACTTCTTTAGAAGTACTGCCCCCTCCTGGTGAGATCCAGTTCTCGTCAGTGACGTCAAACTCTGTGTCTCTGAGCTGGGGTTCTCCTGAGGGACTGACAGGACCACAGACTTTCAGCGTGACTTGGAGATGTGATGGGGAAGAGAGGAGCCTGAGGGTGGAAGATGGGTTTAATGTTGAACTAGATGGACTCCAGCCTGGTGAAAAGTACCAGTTCAACGTGGCTACAGAGGGAGAAGATGGCAGACAAAGCAGATGGGTCTCAGCATCTGTATTCACTGGTACAGTAACTTGAGTTGGTCTTTGGTTATGTGCTTCTAAGGATGCAGTTTTTCATGTGATGTCCAAACAAGACATTATCTATAGGTCTATCCTATATTTAGTTTCATAAAACATATGATTTTTCTTTCTAGTGGTTCCAGCACCCAGGGACTTACAAATAAACCAGTCAGGAGCGACCTCCTTCACTGTCAGTTGGTCCAAGGCTGAAGAATTGGAGAAAGTCCCACAACGCTTCGTCATATCCTACTGCATTCCGGGAACAGAGCCCTGTGCAGCCAATACTGAGGACTGCTACATAACTCTCTGGCCTGCAACCTGGTACTCAGTACAACATCAGTGTCTCAACTGTGTTGAACAATGGGGAACAGAGCAAACCTCTCTCTACAACCATCTGCACAAGTAAGCCTCATACCGACTCACTTCACTTCTGGGTGTGGAATTGGACAAATCTGAACTAGACTGAACCTTCTTCCTGAAAAGAAATTGTGTGCTTGTTTCAGGTGTCTAAAAGTATTTGTATGGTAGTCTAAGAAGTTTATAATTGTAATTGATAGAGCCTAGTGTTATAAAATGTAGGCTAGTGTGATAGAAGTAGTGTTTAGAATTTATATTGTTAGAACCTAGTGTTATTAAATGTAGGCTACTGTAATAGTAGTAGTGAGTAGTGACTCTAAGTAGTAATGGGATATTATCCTTTAGTGGCATATTAACAGTAGAATGGAAGTCAGCAGGACTGCAAATTATCAGATACTATTAACTATATTAAACCCCTCCCCTAGTTATCCCTGCCCCGGTAGGGCTGACTGTTGACTCAGTGGACACCACATCAGCTGCTGTTAGCTGGAGTCAGCCACCAGGATTGGACCAGACCCAACATCATTACCAGATCTCCTACCACTGTCCAGGGACAGAACCACATCACTACCACATCTTCACACAGCATCGCTCTCTCTGACCTGCAAGGTGGTACTCAGTACTCTGTCACTGTCTGTACTGTGCTGGAGAACAGGAAGAAAAGTCAACTGGTGTCAACAACCCTGACTACAAGTAAGGACTTACTCTACTTAAGTATTATCTCTGGTGTCAACGTTTATGAAACGTTATCTAGTTATCAAAATTACTATATATACTAATTTTAATGGATGTGTCATCATGGGATGTAAAGGTACAGTATCTTCCCTGATGAGAAATATATGATGGTAAATTCCCCAGTTCTCACAATGCAGTTTGGTGCTGATATGAATTTTCTTAAAAAAAAAAAATAACAATTTCGGAGTTCCTTGTTTCTTCCACTCCTGTGAGTCATTATGTCAAGGAGTTGGTGTGCCTCTTGTCGTGGCAGAATCAGAATTCTTTAGGTAACATTTATAAATTAGATGTTTTATTCATTTTATAGCAAGCTTATGTGGGATAAAGTTACTTGGGCCCAGAGAGGGGAGAGGTCTGGTTAGTCTTATCTGTGAATGTGTCATGTGTAAACATATCTTTTAAACCATGTGAAGGGATGATTGAGGGGGAACCAATTATCTCTTGGCTCCACAATGTCTGTGTGCCAATCACTGTCTCTCTGTGATCTTGTCCAGGAGGGGGTGTATTTGATATATGCCATTGGGTGAGGTAATAGTGTTGGTCCTGAGTGGTACCAAGAGCGAGATAAGAACATAGTTTAGGAGACCAAAGCTGAATGATAATTTATAGCCAATGCTGACTGGCTATGTGTATCTTTACTATAAAGGATCTCAGTTGCAATGTGTAAGGGACTCTCAGAGAATTCATTTATAGACACTGAATTTATCTGAGAGTCACAGGGTTGTGATGGAGCTCATATAATTAAAGATGGACTTTGTGATAACTCTGACTTGTGTGTGGTTTGCTCTCATGATTTGGTAATACAGGAAATTTCCACTACACTCTGCTTATTTAACCCAAAGAGTCCCAACGTCACACCGGCCTGATTTAGTACTTTTAAACCCTTTTTAACCATTGTGTACAGACTTCTGGGTTGTACCTTTGGATTAGTCTATTTCTTCTGCATCCGTAGGTATCAACCATTTGTCTGTTTGCTTAACAGAGTCTGAGTGGGGAGCAGTGTTTCTGAGGCGAGAGGCTGGGTCTTTTTACAGAAATGTATTTTGAGTCTGAATGGTTTGAGCTACAAACTATGAATCACTATCTATGAAAAGCTGATACTCTCATGAACATGCAAAATGAACGTTTTTCTCATGTCAGGCCTTTCCTCGTCCCCCAAAAAATCTTGGTCGACCGAAAGTTATCTGTTTTTCTACCAATCGATTGGTTGAAATGTTTCAATATGTATTTTTCCATATGTATACATACTCTATGCATTTTAATAAAATCAACCAAATGCATTTACCTTACCGTTTGATGAAATAAGACAAATGCCTCAATAGGGAACCACAGATCTAGATAACCATAAGAAAATTACCAAAACCTCTCCTCCCACTCCTGCTGGCTTTCACAGATTCTGCCATTACTCTCCTGAAGCTGCCGGTAAGAGGTGTCGCGTCGTAACTATCATTAAATGTGAAGACGGTTATATTATCAAATCAATTCTCTATGTTAAATTATTCTGTGATTAAACTAATCATGTAAACAATAATTAACTAGGAAGTCAGGGCACCACAGGAAAATTTGGTTAAAGAGTTACTTTCTCCTGAATTGAACTCTACTGCGAAATTTTCATATCACAGATAACAGTCACTAATTAATGGATTATTACCTTGGTCAGTCTCATATTTAACGTCGTAATTTCTTGTCATCTGCACAAACCTAAGTTTACTTATGAATCAACGATACACCAATTGGCTAAATTATATATTTACTAACTAATTACCGAATATACATAACATACTAACATTATACAGTAAATAGTCTCTAGAAGACTAACAAAATAGGACAGTTTGGTTATAACACGGTGGCAAATTCAGAGAGAGGAGGGGGGGGGGGAGAGAGACAAAGGAATGACTATCGGACATGGTGAGCCACGCTCACGGGAATACATATACTTAGCACACTAATAACCACTCATTCGGAAGAAGGAATGCAATGTATATATATTTACGATTGAGCTGTCCTTGGTCGTTGGAATCCTTGGTAGATTCTTTGGTTGTACGATTCTGGTTTGACCACCAGAGGTCACCGTGTCCTTAGCAGAGTTTCTGGTCATAGTGGTGGTTAGGATAGATACTTTAGAGGTACTGTGTAGTCCCCTGAACATTTCCCACATTCTCAAAAATAGAAATATTGTTTATTATAAATTTTGGGGTGTTGGAGTTTAGGCGGGAAGAATGTCTTTGTTCTACAGAGAAACCCTGTCTCCCATTACTGCATGACCACAGAGAGAGTCTCTGCAAGGAATTTACGACCTGTCATAAAACTGGACCCTCCTCCGACAGGAGGGGAGGGTTCACATTTTTGCCTAGCCGGCATCTTGGATCCTCAGCCCAGGACTGGGAAATCATGACAGTCCCCCTCTGGTGGTTCAATCAGGGTATTAGTTTGGATGTTGCAACCTACCATAACAATTACCATGGGATGTCCTGGTTGTGGATCATCGTTGCTGTCCCCCTCTGGTTGTTTACCCTGGTAGGATTTCTGCAAGCTGCAGGCCATCCCAAGAATGGCCCAGAAACAAGATGACGTCGAGGCCTCAACGGTTTTTGAGTTATCCCAATTTTTGGGGATTAAAGGTCAAAAACGGTAATAGAGCACTAATTTGACCGCTTCACGTCGAAGTATATGAACCTACGGTGTAATGAAAAAGATCAGCAATAAGCAGTAATTTATGAGAAATCATACAATGTAAAATTGGTGATGGTTAAATAAATAAAAATTCAAGTATAGTAGAGCATGTCAAATTCGTGATGGTAAATACCCAAAGTGAGACATTGCAAATGGACAGCCGTGCACCTGATGATCGAACGGTTACCAGGAGCACATTTAAAACGTGGTTTTTTAATGCTTTTAGGGGTGCAAAGGGGTCCATGGCCAAGTAGGAGCACTCCCCGCCCGTGCCCATCCAATAGGGGTGCCCTGGTCATTTGGACGTTTTTCAAAAAATCTTTAAAAAGCGAAAGAGTCCCACTTCTCTCTCATTGCACCCCAGAGCGATGGAGAGGAACCACTATCACTGCCCGGCCATCCCGCGTTCAACGGGCCAGTCAATTGGGCATTTCTGCAGCATTTTAGAGCATGTCAAATTCGTGATGGTAAATGCACATTGTAAGACATTGCAAATGGACAGCCGTGCACCTAGTGATCAAACGGTTACCAGGAGCACATTTTTAAAATGGACAGTCATGCACTTTTTTTAGAGGGTGAATTTTTACATCTTTTTTCACATTTTCAAAATGTGACCCTTGCGTCTTGACTTGGTGACCATTTGCCACGTGAAAATCTACGGTGGAGCACGCTCGCCATATTTGGGAATTTGGGGCATTTGCCATGTTCCAATTGCAATATGGTTTGACTGTTTTGGCGTCCATTTGAATGGTATTTGCGGTCATGTTTATGTTTCGCCCAATGGCAATAAAATGCCATTAATTTTTGACCATATCAAATCAAATCAAAATCAAATGTTATTTGTCACATAAACATGGTTAGCAGATGTTAATGCGAGTGTAGCGAAATGCTCGTGCTTCTAGTTCCGACAATGCAGTAATAACCAACGAGTAATCTAACCGAACAATTCAACAACTACTACCTTATACACACAAGTGTAAAGGGATAAAGAATATGTACATAAAGATATATGAATGAGTGTTGGTACAGAACGGCATAGGCAAGGTGCAGTGGATGGTATTGAGTACAGTATATACATATAAGATGATAAATGTAGGGTATTGAAACATAAGAGTGGTATAGTTTAAAGTGGCTAGTGATACATGTATTACATAAAAATGGCAAGATGCAGTAGATGGTATAGAGTACAGTATATACATATGAGATGAGAAATGTAGGATATGTAAACATTATATTAATTGGCATTGTTTAAAATGGCTAGTGATACATTTTTTTTTACATTAAGTTCCATTATTAAAGTAGCTGGAGTAGAGTCAGTATGTTGGCAGTGTCACGTTCTGGCCTTAGTTCTTTTGTTATGTCTTTGTTTTAGTATGGTCAGGGCGTGAGTTGGGTGGGTTGTCTATGTCAGTTTTCTATGATTTGGTATTTCTGTGTTTGGCCTGGTATGGTTCTCAATCAGAGGCAGCTGTCAATCGTTGTCCCTGATTGAGAACCATACTTAGGTAGCCTGCTTCACCGTTCAGGACTGTTCATTTTATTGTTTTTGTTCATGTTCAGTTATCAAATAAATCTCACATGGACACTTACCACGCTGCGCATTGGTCCTCACCTTCTTCCACCGATGACCGTTACAGAATCACCCACCACAACCGGACCGAGCAGCGTGGTACCCAGCAGCAGCGGGTTCAAGACTCCTGGACTTGGGAGGAGATCTTGGATGACAAGGGACCCTGGGAACAGCCAGGAGAATATCGCCGCCCCAAGGCAGAGCTGGAGGCAGTGAAAGCCGAGAGGCGGTGGTATGAGGAGGCAGCACGGCAGCGCGGCCGGGACGAGAGGCAACTCAAAAATGTATTGGGGGGAGCACACAGGGAATGTGGCTAAGTCAGCTAGGAGACCTGAGCCAACTCCCCGTGCTTACCATGGGGAGAGGTGGACCGGGCAGGCACCGTGTTATGCCGTGAGGTGCACGGTGTCCCCGGTGGGCAGGCATAGCCCGGTGCGGTACATTCAGCGCCTCGTATCGGCCGGGCTAAAGTGGGCTTCGAGCCAGGTGCCATGAAGCCGGCTCAGCGCATCTGGTCTCCAGTGCGTCTCCTCGGGCCGGGCACATGGCACCAGCCCTAAGCATGGTGTCCCCAGTTCGCCAGCACAGCCCAGTGTGGTCGATTCCACCTCGCCGCACTGGCCGGGCTACGGGGAGCATCCAGCCAGGTAGGTTTGGACAGGCTCGGTGCTCGAGACCTCCAGTGCGCCTCCACGGTCTGGTCTATCTGGTGCCTCCTCCACGCACCAGGCCTCTGGTGGCAGCCCCCCGCAACAGGCTGTCTCTCCGTCTCCTCCCTACAGATGCGGCCATCTGTCCGGAGCTGCCGGAGTCGCCCGTCTGTCCGGAGCTGCCTGGAGTCGCCCCTGTTATATCTTTGTTTTAGTATGGTCAGGGCGTGAGTTGGGTGGGTTGTCTATATTAGTTTTCCTATGATTTGGTATTTCTCTGTTTGGCCTGGTATGGTTCTCAATCAGAGGCAGCTGTCAGTCCCTGATTGAGAACCATACTTAGGTAGCCTGTTTTCACCCTTGAGTTATGGGTGATTATTTTCTGTTCTGTGTTTGGCTTCACCATTCAGGACTGTTCGTTTTGTCGTTTTATTGTTTTTGTTCAGTGTTGATAAAACTAACATGGACACTTACCACGCTGCGCATTGGTCCTCGCCTTCTTCCACTGACGACCGTTACAGGCAGTAGCCACTCAATGTTAGTGGTGGCTGTTTAACAGTCTGATGGCCTTGAGATAGAAGCTGTTTTTCAGTCTCTCGGTCCCAGCTTTGATGCACCTGTACTGACCTCGCCTTCTGGATGATAGCGGGGTGAACAGGCAGTGGCTCGGTGGTTGCTGTCCTTGATGATCTTTATGGCCTTCCTGTGACATCGGGTGGTGTAGGTGTCCTGGAGGGCAGGTAGTTTGCCCCCGGTGATGCGTTTGTGCAGAACTCACTACCCTCTGGAGAGTCTTACGCTTGTGGGCGGAGCAGTTGCCGTACCAGGCGGTGATACAGCCCGACAGGATGCTCTCGATTGTGCATCTGTAAAAGTTTGTGAGTGCTTTTGGTAACAAGCCGAATTTGCTGCGCCTTCTTCACAACGCTGTCTGTGTGGGTGGACCAATTCAGTTTGTCCGTGATGTGTACGCCGAGGAACTTAAAACTTTCTACGCTCTCCACTACTGTCCCGTCGATGTACGGGGGGTGCTCCCTCTGCTGTTTCCTGAAGTCCACGATCATCTCCTTTGATTTCTTGACGTTGAGTGTGAGGTTATTTTCCTGGCACCATACTCCGAGGCCCCTCACCTCCTCCCTGTAGGCCGCCTCGTCGTTGTTGGTAATCAAGCCTGTCACTTTTCTGGATTTATTTTTCTCATTTTGTCTGTCATAGTTGAAGTGTACCTATGATGAAAATTTCAGGCCTCTCTCATCTTTTTAAGTGGAAAAACTTGCACAATTGGTGGCTGACTAAATACTTTTTTGCCCCACTGTATATAGTTAACACACCTTAATAATCTAATTGGACTGTATTCTATATACGTCCACGATCATGGCTAAATGACTCATTATGACTCAATGACTCATTGGTATTGTTTCTAATGTCATGTCTAGGGTTTTCCTCCTGTGGTGTGGTGTGTTGTTTAGGCACTATCCTAAGTTGATAACTACATCATACGTCTACAGCTGTAAGGCACTAGCTTCTGACAGTCTAGCATAAATCGTCATTGAATGTTCCATTGTACATGTGCGCTAATGCTTACACAAGCGTGCATGCCAAGGGAAAGAAAACCAAGTATCCTGGTAGGCTCCAACCTGTTCAGAATGAGTCTGTTGTAAATCAGATACATTTCAGGTCAATGCCTGGAGGTCAGTAAAAATTGGTGTTGAGGGAATCTGTAGTGGTTTTAGGACTTTTAGTACTTTTAGTTACTGTGTCTTCCACCATTGTAGTGGCCATAGGTATGAAGAAGTCTATTTCAAAGCTATGTTATCCGCAGAGGAGCTAACCTCACAACGGAAGTACTCTATAAGCACTGAACCAGTCATACGCAGTGTGATCATGGTTCATGACTTCTAATAACTTTTCTCCTGAATGGAGGATTCTATTTATTAACCATCAGAAGTGTGTTTTGGGGATTCCCTTCCATGTGTTGCCACCTGAGCGACTCCTAACTACTCTGTCGCTGTTGTCAAGGGCAATTTGACTTGCTAGGTCGTTAACCTTCTTACTGATTGTTACTGGACTGACTGTTGCTGGAATTGGTACTGGGGGACCAGTAGGATACCTGGTCAAGGGGACCAGGTATCCTACCGATTTTTATCCTGAAATGTTATCCTACCAGAGCACTTTACTAGTTGCATTGTAGTTGAAACTACACAAGCCAAGGAATGATTATTGTTGCCATTTTTTTGGGAGGTGGAAACTCCACTGGACCTCTTTCATGACCCGTGTGGTACACCTAAGTGATATCTCAGATGTGTCCTAAGTTATCCCCGTCGAGGGACCTGTCCTCTCCTCTCTGTTCTCGTGGGGAAGTTTACAACAAGATTTGTGTCCTGCTTTGGTGGCCTTGTACAGTGTTGCACTTAGTCTCGACCCCCCCACCCCCCACTCCCACCGGCCTCGACGAGGCTTATGGGTCTGGGCTAGTATTCCCCCTTTGTGTCTCGGGACCCCCCCCCCCACCAACAGTTGGTGTGGGTATCCGAGGTACAAACGAAAAGGTTAGACCCTGTGTACGAGTTATCAGCCGCGTAGGTTATAGATTGGCTGTAACTGTTGAAGGAATTCTAAATTCCTCTGTTTTATTTCCCAATCCAAATTAAACACTCTGTCAATGCATTTAAGGGTTTGTAAGACCCTATATTTTATAAGAATGGACAGAGCCCCGGTCTTAAAAGTCAGGTAACAGCGTTTAATTCAAGAGAGTACTGGCTTCATACACATTTTACCACAGGTCATGAACTGAAAATGACGTCAGCGTTTTCTAAATGTTCTATCTCTTCTTGACACTGGTAGAGAGGCCCTATAGTTCTCGAGCCTTCCCTCCTCGCCTAAAGCCAAGGTCAGTCAGTGTAGATAAGCATTCTAGACAGTCTGGAGATAGTCCGTCCCTGCCATCTGGAGATAGTTCATTCATTTGTACCAAGGCATTGTTCTAAACTCCTGACTATATTATATACAATTGGGAATGGGAGCAAGAGAGACAATTCATACATGTACAGTACATAATAGCATTTGGACTAGTCAGTCCTGATTGAAATGTATACATAATTAGTCATCATTGATAAAAATTCCCTTAACAGTATCCTTTCAACGAAATCTCCTGGTGTTTGTGCTTCAAAACGCTCAGTGCTGTTGAGGCCTGTCAGTCACCACAGCGTCCGCATATGGCGACCGTTCCAGTTACTGCGAACTGAGTTTCTGCGATATGGCACAACGTTTTACCAGTGAGAATCATCGGGTCAGTTGCGGGACTGACGCCATTCGATTCATAGTAAGGGGTTTCAGTCCCCTTTAACCCTTTCATGCATGAGTTCCAAATATCTCTAACGGTCGCCCCAGCGTGAGTTTTTTATGCACGTGATGTTAGAACGTTCTCTCCATTCAGAATGTGATTGTTACGCAACAGTACATTTAATCTCCCAAAGCCTGTAATGGCACAGACATACATATACAATACAATCACATGCCTTAAAGCTAGTCACAGGACCAGGCAATGACTTCCCTCAGACCTACAACAGCACAGGCATACATCCATAATGCAATTGCATGTCTCAATGCTAGTCACAGGACCAGGTAATGACTTCCCTCAGGCCTACAACAGCACAGGCATACATCTTCTGCTTACATTCTGTTTATGCATGTCTACTGATTAACCTCATAGTCCGCCCCATCCATGCGGTAGCGTTACTACAGCCTCAAGCTCATTACCATAACGCAACGTTAGAGATTTCTAAAAATCGCAAATGAAATGAAATAAATATGCCTGCTCTCAAGCTTATCCTTTTCTTAACAATCCTGTCGTCTCAGATTTTCAAAATATGCTTTAGAACCAGAGAAAATCAATAATTTGTGTAAGAGTGGTGATAGCTAGCTTAGCATTTAGCGTTAGCATTTAGCACGCAACATATTCACAAAAACCAGCAAAGGGATCAAATAAAATAATTGACCTTTGAAGAACTTCAGATGTTTCAATGAGGAGACTCTCAGTTACATAGCAGATGTCCAGTTTTTCCTGAAAGATTCTTGTGTAGGACACATCGTTCCGTTTTGTTACTATGCATTTGGCTACCGAAACTAACCGAAAATTCAGTCACCTACACATCAAACTTTTTTCCGAATTAACTCCATAATATCGACTGAAACATGGAAAACGTTGTTTGAATCAATCCTCAAGGTGTTTTGTCATATATCTCTTCATTGAAATGGCAGTCCTAGAAGCCTTCTTTGTTCTCTGATTCGGATGGAAAAATACTGGTAGCTGACTTTTGCGCACCAATTTCCACGCAGACACCGTACGGGACACTTGGCCATTGTAGTCTCTTATGGTCAATCTTCCAATGATATGCCTACAAATACGTCACAATGCTGCAGACACCTTGGGGAAACGCTAGAAAGTGTCCGTTCAATACCTGTCGCATTCACAGCCATATAAGGCGATCATGGAAAACGTACCTTCAGAAATCCTGTTCATTTCCTGGTCGCTCAAACATCTTGGTTTTGCCTGAAGCTTTTGTTATAAGGCACTCACAGTGAAAATCTTTGCAGTTCTGGAAACGTAAGAGTGTCTTCTTTCCAAAACTATAAATTCCAAGCATAGTCGAGCATCTTTTCGTGACAAAATATTGCGCTTAAAACGGGCACGTCTTTTTATCCAAAAATGAAATAATGCCCCTAGAGGACTAACAGGTTAACTCCATGTTGACCCAGTCTGTACATTCACCTGAGCTCAGCCTTTATTCTGCTTATACATGTCTATTAATTAACCCTATGTTTTATGTCATAAAACTTCTGGGAGAACAGTCTAGATACTGGAAAATCAACCATGGCCATGATTTTTCACCCACATTTGTCAGCGAGAGTTACTTGTGTTGTGTCAATCTTTCCTCAGTTAACGCTAGGACAAATTTAGCCTACATGTTTCCGGTTTGGGTGATTGTGTTATGCTGTAGATACTTCTGTGAACATTGCATCCAAAAATAAACTGCTCACATTCTGGACATAACTTTATAAGGACTGTGTTTGTGCAAAATGTTTCTGAAAAAAGTGTGGCCAGCTCAAATGCTGATTGTTGCATCATTCGAAACTGGCCTTTCTTAAATAAGTGTTCTAATCACACCGGTTTGATCTTATGCTACAGGGACCACTGTAGAATGATCACAACCGTGTGAAAGGGTTCAAGCGGAAAATGTATAATCGGAAGCAGAGTACACTCTGCACATAGATGCTTTTAATCCTGAGATGGCCGCAGTGCTTGCGGAAGTGTCTGAAGGACAAGAGAAGTTCATCTCATCAAGAGTATCGCAACAACATGATGTGTCATTTCTGTTCATGGAGAAAACAGATGACCTTTTAGGGTTTCGAGTGGACTGATAGGGTCAAGTTTATCCAAAGTACAGCGTAAATACATGTTATTGTGGAGAGTATTTATGATTACAGCATTTTTTTTGCCGTGGTGACAACTATTTAGCAGTGGCACAGTGAAGTTGCTAAATGCTTTTCTTTCTTTTTTTACATTACATATCTAGCCGGTTGAATCAGTTGTCACTGGCGAGTTTGATATTAATTTCCCAATGAGCAAACACTTTCTGTACTTACAGTATTCATATACATACAGTCGTGACTTGGCTTTAACATTAATCTGAAAACTGTAATTTCTCGAATTACCTAACTATGTTTAATTGTTATCCGATTAAATTCATAATTAACTCATTAGGATTTGGGGCACCATGAGAGCGGTTGTTTAAAATTAAAGAGGTACCAACTCCATCTCTCTCGGAACCGGGCCGCCTTGGAAAGTGAGTTGGGCTTCTCACGGCACGCTCGTAAGGCTCTGATTGTCCAAAAAGTTCCAAAAAGTCTTCTACTTTTGTTCTCCTCTGTAGTTGTCCGGTATCCGGTGACTTGTCGGGTAGTCCTGAACAAAACTAAAGAGTTTATTCTTCTTCCATTCGCTCTGGAAGAAGCTTCTTTGAAGATAGGCTAGCCAGCCGGGTTGATGGTTCTCACTGGGGTGATGAGAGTAGCGTAGTAGGATGGTTTGACCAGAGTAGGGGAATGGTCCCACTTAAATTCACTTTTGAAGATACTTTACTTAGGACAGCTAATCAGCCGTACCAAAGATTATCCGGGAGGGGAGTTTTCTCCACCTCGTGTTGAGATTTAGAGTTCAAACCACTTTGAACGTGAACTGCAGCTCTACGTCTCTCTGGTCTTAAAGTTAATTTCTTTGCCAATCCTTTATGCACTCTGGTCAAAAGGAGCAGTTCCATCAGGCTGACACGCTCTCTGACTCGGGGCGTGGCTACTTACTGTGCAAAGTTTATGGAAACAAATGATCTCTTATGGCTCCTTAAATCACATCCATATCTTAACAACAATACTTTCATCATTTTTCATATTACATGCATAATATAGGATGGACATTTCGTACTTGTAGTTGGTATACTTTCCAAGTTACAGTATTTGCTTTATAACATTTGTGTAACTCTCTGTTGTGTGACTTCTGCTTCAGCTTATTTCTTCCCATATCAAATGTAAACGCTGGACGTTTCTATTTATCAACTACTACGCTACTTTTCCTCCTGAAGTATATTTCTAGAGTTAAACAATAGCCCTGACGATAATGTATTTTCCCTTAGTACTTCCTGCTCCAGACCAGCTGACTGTTGACTCAGTGGACACCACATCAGCTGCTGTCAGCTGGAGCCAGCCACCAGGATTGGACCAAACCCAACACAATTACCAGATCTCCTACCACTGTCCAGGGACAGAATCACACATCATTACTACATCTTCACACAGCATCACTCTCTCTGACCTGAAACCTGCTACTGAATACTCAGTTATTGTCTGCACTGTGCTGGAAAATGCGGAGCAAAGTCAACTTGTGTTAATAACCCTCACCACAACAAGTAAGGAAGTACTCCAGTGAATTATTAGGTGTGGTGTCTAACTGACTAATTATCAAAATGACTCTAATGTAAATTAACTAATGGTCCTAATGGATTTGTCAACATGGTATGTAAAGGTACAGTATCTTCCCTGATGAGAAATACATTCACCCCCAACATGTGGCACACTTGCTAAAGATGATCAAAAAATACCATAAAATAAAAGCTATATTTTATGCGTATAAAATTGGGAAATTAAATGATTTCATGCAATTGTTCAGATTGTTTCATTAACAACTATTTTTTAAAGGATAAGTGCTAAAGTTATCGGCATGCCTGTTTTCAATACTTTGTGCACCCTCTCCTTGCGAGGATAAAAAGGATAGCCTTTTTCTATAATGTTTAATTTAGATAGAAGAACACTTTGCGAGGGATGTTAGACCATTCCTCCATATAACATTTTCCCAGGTCCTTGACATCATTCATTCTG
The DNA here is from genome assembly GCF_034236695.1 of Oncorhynchus nerka. NCBI lineage: Eukaryota > Metazoa > Chordata > Actinopteri > Salmoniformes > Salmonidae > Oncorhynchus > Oncorhynchus nerka. The sequence goes on along the minus strand of NC_088413.1, from coordinate 16,584,477 downwards.
CAATTATGGACAGCCCTTTTCAATTCAAATGACAGGTTTTCAATGGGGTTCAAGTCTGGATAAAGAGATGGCTATTGCACAATGTTAATTTTGTGGTCAATTAACATTTTGATTTTGATGTGTGCTTGGGGTCATTGTCTTGTTGGAAGTTCCATTTGCAGGGATGTTTCAGCCTCCTAGCAATCAGGCAATTGTTTTTTTTGCAAAAACGTCCTCTTACTTGGTAGAGTTCATAACTCCGTTGACATTTTTTTACCTAGGTAAGTCAGTTAAGAACAAATTGTTTTAACAAAATAAAAACATTTTAACAAAAAAAAATCTAACTACTTCCATACTTCTATGAATAAATGTTTTACCCGTACTGGGTTACCTTCAGACAATTCTTGTGAAGCTTGTGGTAGTCGTAGAAACAAACAAACGACATGTACGTGCCGAAACTGTTTGGACGCTACAGACAGAAGTTGACTAGCTATCAAAATGGCTCTTAACTATAATGTATTTTCTCTCAGTGATCCCTGCTCCAGACCAGCTGACTGTTGACTCAGTGGACACCACATCAGCTGCTGTTAGCTGGAGCCAGCCACCAGGTTTCGACCAGACCCAACATCATTACCAGATCTCCTACCACTGTTCAGGGACAGAACCACACATCACTACCACAAATTTACCCAGCATCACTCTGCCTGACCTGCAATGTGGTACTCAGTACTCTGTCACTGTTTGCACTGTGCTGGAAAATGGAAAGCAAAGTCCACTGATGTCTCATACCCTCATCACAGGTAAGGAAGTACCCTTCAAATGTAACTTTGAGTAGTTATCAAAATGACTAATAGAAATGAACTAAACAGAATGGATGTTATTGTGTAATATCTTACTTGATGAGAAATATATGATGGTGAATTCCCCAGATTTCATCATGCAGTTTGTTGCTGAAGTCAATAAATAATATCTGAATTCATGCTTGCTTCCATTGCTTTGAGTCATTATGTCAATGAGTTGATTTGCCTCTGCTTGCTTTAACTTCGAATCACAACATTCTTTTCATTTATATTTAGATATTTTTTAGCAAGGTGACAGCAATTTAGAACGCAGCCATGCACAACGTATAGGATGGACATTAAGAACTCATAGGCCCCAGGGCTTTGTTAGGGCCTGTACCTGATGCTGCTGGTGTTGCTGCTGGCGGCATATTCAAACTGTTTCCTTTGGTGTGGCCTTTGTGTCTTTATGTTGCGCTGAAAATTAACCAGTCTGTTGGGTTCATTTTCATTGCATTTATTGCTCCTGCTATTGTTTTATTTTCTGTAAATGTAGTATTTGACCCAACTCAGGCCACTCTTACTTCCCCCAACATTTTTCAATAGGTAGGCTACCTAGCAAGATTTTGTAGCCAAATCACAACAGCTGCATCACATTAGTGGAAACGAAGACAGTTCTCAGGGCAGATCTGCCGGTTTAGACTAGCATAAGTGACTAAGTATCAGGTTAGGATAATTAACATAGCAGGTTAGGATAAATAGGTTAAGGTTAGGAAATGCTCAAATTGTCTTCGAAGCGACTTAAACGTTAATTTTTTTGGTGGGTGCCTTCCTCATGGGCCCCACAGGGAACTGTGCCTAGGAGCATCAGCCCCAGTAAGCCCCTCCCTTAATCTAGCGCTGGGTGCAGCACCCTCTTGCTAATTATTTGTTACGTTTTTAGCTTATTTCTAACTACTATTCAACTTTTCCTCCTGTAACCTGCTGTATTTCTGGAGTTAAACTGTAGAACTGACAATAATGTGTTTCCACTAGTTATCCCTGCTCCAGACCAGCTGACTGTTAACTCAGTGGACACCACATCAGCTGCTGTTAGCTGGAGCCAGCCACCAGGATTGGACCAAACCCAACATCATTACCAGATCTCCTACCACTGTCCAGGGACAGAACCACACATCACTACCACGTCTTCACCCAGCATCACTCTCTCTGACCTGCAAGGTGGTACTCAGTACTCTGTCACTGTCTGCACTGTGCTGGAAAATGGAAAGCAAAGTGAACTGGAGTCAACAACCCTCACCACAAGTAAGGAAAAACCCTACAGTTGAAGTCGGAAGTTTACATACACCTTAGCCAAATACATTTTAACTCAGTTTTTCCTGACATTTAATCCTTGTAAAAATTTCCTGTCTTAGGTCAGTTAGGATCATCACTTTATTTTAAGAATGTGAAATGTCAGAATAATAGTAGAGTTATTTATTTCAGCTTTTATTTCTTTCAACAAATTCCCAGTGGGTCAGAAGTTTACATACTAATTGAGTGTATTTAGTACCATTGCCTTTAAATTGTTTAACTTGGGTCAAACGTTTTGGGTAGCCTTCCACAAGCTTCCCACAATAAGTTGGGTGAATTTTGGCCCATTCCTCCTGACAGAGCTGGTGTAACTGAGTCAGATTTGTAGGCCTCCTTGCTCGCACACACTTTTTCAGTTCTGCCCACAATTTTTCTATGGGATTGAGTCAGGGCTTTGTGATTAAAACTCCACTACCTCAACATTGTTGTCCTTAAGCCATTTTGCCACAACTTTGGAAGTATGCTTGGGGGCATTGTCCATTTGAAAACCCATTTGCGACCAAGCTTTAACTTCCTGACTAATGTCTTGAGATGTTGCTTCAATATATCCACATAATTTACCTAACTCATGATTCCATCTATTTTGTGAAGTGCACCAGTCCATCCTGCAGCAAAGAACCCCCACAACATGATGGTGCCACCCCGTGCTTCACGGTTGGGATGGTGTTCTTCAGCTTGCAAGCCTTCCCCATTTTCCTCCAAACATATGATGGTCATTATGGCCAACCAGTTGTATTTTTGTTTCATCAGAGCAGAGGACATTTCTCCAAAAAGTACGATCTTTGTTCCCATGTGCAGTTGCAAACCTTAGTCTGTCTTTTTTATGGAGCAGTGGCTTCTTCCTTGCTGAGCGGCCTTTCAGGTTACGTCGATATAGGACTTTTTTTTTACTGTGGATATAGATACTTTTGTACCTGTTTCCTCCAGCATCTTCACAAGGTCCTTTGCTGCTGTTCTGGGATTAATTTGCACTTTTCGCACCAAAGTACGTTCATCTCTAGGAGACAGAACACATCTCCTTTCTGATTCCAACTATATGTGTAATAACAGCATTGTTTCCGTAAGGGATAATAAACGAGAGGCTATGCGTTCTATGGAAAATAATTAACGACGTGGAAGGTGTTCAGCAATAGCAATACTGGTTTCAATTAGACTTTTACTTTCAAAAGCAGCTGAATTATAGCCATTGAATTCTACCGTGCAAATATACTGTGCGTTATAGGAAAACAACATGTAAAAAATATGCCACGAGTAATGTCTTCAACATCCACTCATGTAGCTAGCAAGTTTACTAACTAGCTACAGTAGTTGCTGTGGCAACCCAACAAACAGATTTGCTGGTTTAGCTAACCTAGCTTGCTAATTCAACAATGCCAATAATGTTTCAATTCAACTTTTGATTTCAAAAGCAGTTAAAAAAACATGTAAACCTGAGTTGCGCAGCGGTCTAAGGCATTGCAGTGCTTGAAGTGTCACTACAGACCCGGGTTCGATCCCAGGCTGTGTCACAACCGGCCGTAACTGGGAGTCCCACAGGGCGGTGAACAATTGGACCAGCGCCGTCCGGGTTAGGGAAGGGTTTGGCCGGGGGGGGCTTTACTTGGCTAGCGAGCTAGCAACTCCTTGTGGCGGGCAGGGTGCCTACAGGCTGACTTCGATCATCAGTTGAATGATGTTTCCTCTGACACATTGGTGCAGCTGGCTTCCGGGATAAGCGGGCGGGTGTTAAGAAGCGCGCTTTGGTGGGTCATGTTTTGGAGGACTCATGACTTCCTAGAATGCCCTTCAAACTAATCAGATAGAAGTATTCAACAATGCCATGGTATAATTAACTTCTTGCGTCGAGCCATCCCGGATCCGGTATCGTGACTACAGTCTCAAGCTCATTACCATAACGCAACGTTAACTATTCATGAAAATCGCAAATGAAATTAAATGAATCTATTTGCTCTCAAGCTTAGCCTTTTGTTAACAACACTGTCATCTCAGATTTTCAAAATATGCTTCTCAACCATTGCAAAACAAGCATTTGTGTAACAGTATTGATAGCCTAGCATAGGATTATGTCTGTCTTTCAGCAGGCAACATTTTCACAAAAACCAGAAAAGGATTCAAATAAAATCATTTACCTTTGAAGAACTTCAGATGTTTTCAATGAGGAGACTCTCAGTTAGATAGCAAATGTTCCGTTTTTACAAAAAATATTATTTGTGTTGACAAATCGGTCCGTTTTCTTCATCATTCTTCATCACGTTTGGGTAAGAAAAAAAACGAAAATTAAGTCATTAAAACGCAAACTTTTTTCCAAATTAACTCCATAATATCGACAGAAACATGACAAACCGATGTTTAGAATCAATCCTCAAGGTGTCTTTCACATATCTATCGACGATAAAATCCTTTGTGGCAGTTGACTTTGTCTTCTGAAGAAATGGAACGCGCATGGACCTACAGATTACGCAATAATTTCGACACAGGACACCGGGCGGACACCAGGTAAATGTAGTCTCTTATGGTCAATCTTCCAATGATATGCCTACAAACACGTCACAATGCTGCAGACACCTTGGAGAAACGACACAAAGGGCAGGCTCATTCCTGGCGCATTGACAGCCATATAAGGAGAATTTGGAACACAGCGTCTTCAGAATCTGGGGCATTTCCAGTATGAAACTTCACCTTGGTTTCGCCTGTAGCATTAGTTCTGGGGCACTCACAGATAATATCTTTGCAGTTTTGGAAACGTCAGAGTTTCGTCTTTCCAAAGCTGTCAATTCCATGCATAGTGGAGCATCTTTTTGTGACAAAATATCTTGTTTAAAATGGGAACGTTTTTTATCCAAAAATTAAAAGAGCTATCTCGGAGAGGTTAAGGGGCGGCAGGTAGCCTAGTGGTTAGAGCGTTGGGCAGTAACCGAAAGTTTGCTGGATTGAATCCCCGAGCTGACAGGGTAAACATATGTTGTTCTGGCCCTGAACAACCCACTGTTCCCTGGTAGGCCTTCATTGTAAATAAGAATTTGTTCTTAACTGACTTGCCTAGTTAAATAAAAATACAAAGCCATAAGGCATGAGGGTGTGGTATATGGCCAATATACCATGTTCTTATGGACGACACAACTCGGAGTGCCTGGATATAGCCCTTACCCGTGGTATATTGGCCATATTCATAGGTCACGTCATACCGGCAGCACCGTATTGGTGCCCTAAAGTGGTGATAAACCCAGATGCTAACTACTGTTTCGTCTAAATTACACTATATTGCTTGGAAATAGGATGACATTGCTAAAGTAGTCCAATATTTATTGGGGAAACAACATTGCCAACATTATCATGTCATCAAATGTACTTAAGACAGATGGCAATGTAGTCATTAGCTAGTTAAAATCCGGTGGCCAACCCTCAATCTTAGCTAGCTAGCAAACGTAATGCTGCCAGTCAATCTGGCGACATCAAAACGATGACAAAAGGTTTTCCTAAAATGGATTTGCCTCCTTTTGAATGTCATTGTATTTTCAAGCCACTGTAATGCACTTTTGATAAAATCTTCATCAGCACTAATTGACGATACATTGAGTAGAATACTCAGTCGGGCATTAGTCCAAAACTAACATTCAAAACAACAATGTCACGAAACGTGCAACCCACAAATACCCCAAACCCACGGAGTGCTTAATCGCTATCATAAACATGTTACCAACATAATTAGAAGAGTAAAACAAATAAAAATGTATACTTCTGGTATATGGTCTGATATACCACGGCTTTCAGACAATCAGCATTCAGGGATCGAACCACCCAGTTTATAAATGCATGGAAAATAAGGCAATAAGGCACCTCAGGGGTTTGTGGTATATTGCCAATATACCACTGCTAAGGGCTGTGTCCATGCATAAGAACAGCCCTTATCCGTGGTATATTGGCCATATACCACACCCCCTTGGGCCTTATTGCTTAATTATAGCATGGCATTGTTCAAAACTCCTTTCTGATTGGCTTGAAGGGCATTCTAAAGCATGCATTATTTCCTTAAAAAGCATGGTATATCCGCAGGGTAGAATTCAATGGCTTTAGTTCATTCTTACATGTTCCGTTTGAGCTGCTTTTTAAATCAAAAGTTGAATTGAAATCACTATTGGCATTGTTGAATTCGATTTTCATAATAGAAAGCTAGGACTGATGATTTGGTTGGCTAAACTTGGTAGTCTGTTTGTTTTGTTACCAGGGCAATTACTGAAGCTATCTAGTAAACTTGCGTCAGTGGATGTTGGACACATTTCTACCCGCAAATGAACACAACTCTAGAGGCAAATGTTTAAAATTATAGCCATGGTATTAAAGAGATAATCCACACAGGACTATATGCGTTCTACGGACAATAATGCAACTCCATGGAAGGTCAGTTCCACTCCGCTAGCTCATCGTGGAACACACTATTTTCCATAGAATGCATACCCCCTCATTACCCCTTACATACAGTGCCTAGTGAATGTCTACACACACCTTTTTCAAAATACACATTCAGTGTTGGTGATTAGTAAAGGATTGCATGACAACATTTTTGGGGGGGGGGTTATGTTAATCCGTAACATTACCAGCAAAAATTGTGTAATCAGATTACAGATATTTTTGAAAAACTACATCATTTCTTCTAGGATTATTTTTCAAATCAGAATTGAAAAAGGGCAAGTTTAAGTTTGTTCTCCCTGATCGATTCAGTCAGAGACCACTATGATGACACACCAAATGTGTTTGATGGATTGCTGGAATAGAGCAGGAACAGGCTTTTGTAGACTACAGTTCAAACTATATTTTCCATTGATGCGACTGCTGTCGGCATCCAAAGACTAGCCTATACATCCAACTTCAATAACGTCTTGGAGGGAAGGACTACAGCAGTGGTGTAGACTACGGGCGATAAGGATATAATTTAGGTGGGTATAGTTTGTGGAACGTTCAACAGGAATCTGTTCCAAAAACTTTGTAAATAACAAGGTTGCCAACAAATAACGCATATAAAGTTGTTTAGCGGCAGAATAAGATACCGGGTGGGGACTGGGCTATTTCATTAAATTTTTCACTCACCATGTTTATTCTGAAAAAAGTATTTCATCAATCTGGTAGTTTATGGAGGAACATAAAGAATGAGCTACGTGGTGAGTTGATGCCTATTCGCCAGCTATTTAGCTACGTGAATTGATTATGCTACTTTGTATGCGTTGTTTGTTGACAACCGTGTACTTAACAATGTTTTTGGAACAGATTCATGTTGGAACGTTCCGACAAATTATACCAACCCTGTAACAAAGGCCTATTATAGGCTACATAGCACATTCTTCTGAATCATGCTGCTCTCTCATTTATTTGTGCATTACGGATCGATGGCTGTTATTTTAACCCAATTATTTTAACCCAATAATGGTTGAATTAAGGAAATTTAAGCTGCCTGTCAATCAGTTGACAGCCAGTGAAAAATGCACTCTAGCAACTGCTGCATAATGCTAATCCCAGTTAAAGTTTGAGGGAGTTTCCTCCCTTCTAAACTCCTCCGTGGTATTGTGCTCTACACATGCTAACAAAAGCACGTTTAATTGAAGAAGACCAATAATGGGGCTTTTTATTGCTCATTTTAATTAGTACTGATAAAAAAATATATATACAGTATAGGCATAGGCCTAAAGACACATGCTCAAATTGGTACACATTTGAGAGACCTAAACAACTGCAAATTATGGAGGTATCAAAGTGTCACCAACAAAAAAGTAAACAATAGGAATATAGCAAATGGAGCATATGGCATTCATTTTCACATGCAAATACCACTTTTCGATAGAGCTCAAAGCATGCCATTCCATGAGAGCGGCATTTCTTTTTCAACTCAAAACAATGAGCCCAGTCACTTCTCCATGACAACAAAATAAACATAAACAACAGAGTAAGCTAATAAGTATTTCATTTTTAGGTTATGCTCAGGTAAAACAGTTTGACTAATCTATATTTGCATATTTCCAAGTCTCGTTCTTGAAGATCAAGGGTATTTAATTAATTGGAATGACTGGAAATCTGACACACTGTTTTTTCATGTAAAAATATAGCCTAATCATATGATCTGTATTGAAGGAGAAATCAATGGGTTAGAACCATATGTAACCCATAAAGTCAAATGCAATATCCATTTATGGCCAGCTATGTAAACATTGAACATTAATTTATCCTGCAATACATGTCATTCAATTATTGGTAATAATTATGTGTGTGTTCTTCCAATGCCTCTTAGGGAAAGTAATCTAAAAGTAAATGCAAATAATCAGTTTTTACTGTGTATGAGTAATCGAAAAGTTACATTAGTGATTACAATTTCTGTAAGGTAACTAGTACCTGTAACTGAAAATAATATATACAAATGGATTACATTTGACATTTGTTCCTACTGATATACACAACCTACTCCACATTTTCAAAGTGAAATAAATATATATTATAGAAATTGCAATAATAAATCAAATAAAACAAGTATGTCTTCATTTGCATATGTCTTCACACCCCAGAGTTAATAATACTTGGTGGAAGCACCTTTGCAGCCATCACAGCTGTGAATCATTTTGAAACATATATCCATGTTTTTGTCAAACTGTCAAGCACTGTAAATTTGGTTAGGAATCATTGATGCACAGCAATTTTAGTGACGACTGAGACTGGACCATTCAGGAACCTCAACACCTATTGGAAATACATACTGGTGTGTCTTTTGGCATTAGATGTTGTGTACTTTTCAAGTAGAAAATGTGTAAACTCTATCCCAGTTAGGTATTCAGAAGACTGAGACAGGGTTTTGTCGTTGGAAATTTCTATGTTGCAAATCATGAGAGCAAACCACACACATGTCAGAGTTATCATAAAGTCCATATTTAATTATATGAGCTCCATCACAACCCTGTGACTCTCAGATCAATTCAGTGTCTATAAATGAATTCTCTGAGAGTCCCTTACACATTGTAACTGAGATCCTTTCTAGCAAAAACACACATAGCCAGACAGCATTGGCCAGAATGTATCGTTCAGCTTTGTCTCCTAAACTATGTTCTTTTCTCAAACTCAGAACCATAAAACAAATCCTCACATCAACAGGCATATATCAAATCCACCCCTCCTTCACACAGAGACACATTGACACATTGACACATTGAGCCAAGAGATACACGCTTGACCTCTCCCCTCTCTGCGGCCCAAGTAACTTAGTCCTGACAGAACAGATGACTGCAACCCGGCCACAGTATTATACAAAAACAAACATTCTGATGAGAAGTAAATATCTTACAAAGATATGATGAATATAAAACATCTTACCTATTATTCTGCCCTTGAGTTGCGTTCCCATGCAAAACTAGACAGATAGCTAACAACTAAGTCTTCAATAAAACTCCCAAGGCGTGACTTTTCTCGAATGAATATATTGAAAACGTTTATGTTGTGAAACTGCAAAATACAGAAAAGAATATACTTTAGTGTTCAATTCACACCGACATACTGTAGCTGTACATTAAACATTTGAAGTTGCATAAATACAAAGCACGCGCTAAGGTACCATGCATCTGGCATGATGCCAAACCATATAGCTAATTGTTAACCATATGGTAATTGGCTCCTTCCATTACTCTAATAATGTATAACCATCTATGTAGAATAACAAAGCATATTACACTAGAAACAGTAACAAAACTACAGTATTGTATATTTTACAATTCGTTTGCATGACGCATGAGCAAAGTAATACAGCTAACGACATACATTAAAGGCATTGCAATTTGTGAGTAAATGCAACCAACATTGATATGTAAGCAACTCTATCAATTACAAGATTATCATCATTAGCTAAATGCTTGAATCAAACTTACAAACAAATATTTTTCCAAGGCTGAAGCGTGACAAGAAATAACTACATTGAAAGACCTGCAACGTAGCGTTGTTTGTAGCTGCTCTATGCGTGCAAAACAAATTCTGTACTTCCTGTTAGCGTCGTCTTTCTAAGTACCAGAAAGCGCCACTAGGGGGCAAATAACACCATTGAACACAATGAAAATCCAATTTAACCATTGTAATAAAATAATCTGTTACCTTCTAACAGGATGGCAGCACACTCCCGCCTGGTATAATGAAATTGTGCCACTATGAAATAAAACATATCAAGAAACAAATAATGTCCTTTCTATTTTTATCTTTTGTCTCTAGGATGCTTCAGAAAGAAGAACAACAATCTCTGAGATTGGTCTCAGAAACACCTTAGCAGCTCCTTGCTTGACAATTTTTAGTTCTACTTTCCTAACCTTTTTGTCAGTACTGGGAAAGGTTTTTACCACAAGCCCGACTGGCCAGTCATTTCTGTGTGCCTGACTGTCTTTCAATAAGACAACATCTCCCACTTTTACATTTGGCTTTTCTGCTGTCCATTTTCTGCGTCTCTGCAGCGTTGTCAGGTACTCCTGTCTCCACCTTTTCCAAAAGGTGTCAGCGAGACACTGGACTTGCTTCCACTGTTTCCATTTCTCATCTTTTTCTGTTGGAAGAGGGACATCCCACTCACTCTGATCAGAAGAGAGTTCTCTGATTAAGGCTTTACCTTGCATTGTTATTGGAGCCTATTCACTGTGGACAGGATGCCTCTCCGAGTAAAAGGCCTCTCATTGTGGGACACCTGGAATGAGAAGCTGTCTGTTTCCAGGTTCCAGGAAAGTCCCAGACTCCGTTGAAAGGGGAGAGGATCCACTCCTAGGTCCAGATCTTTTAAGTCTTTTGCACGGTCCTCCATAGGGAAGGCTTCCATAACTGTTTTGCTATTGGATGCAATCTTGTGTAGTTTCATGTTGGACTCCGCCAACATTGCTTGTGTTTTTCTTAGAATATTGATAGCTTCTTCTGTAGTAGCTACTGATGTCAGACCATCATCGACGTAGAAGTTCCTCACTACATATTGCTTGGGTTCTGACCCGTGTTCCTTCTCACCCTGTAGCGCTGCTCGTCTCATGCAGTAGATGGCTACGGCTGGTGAAGGGCTGTTTCCAAATACATGGACTTTCATCCAGTACTCAGTTATGTTTCTATCTGGGTTGTTGTCTTCATACCAGAGAAACCTTAAGTAATCTCTGTGATCCTCACGTACACCAAAACAGTAAAACATTTGTTGCACATCTGCTGTTAGTGCAATGTAATCCTTGCGGAACGCATTAGGACACCCAAGAGTGTGTTGTTTAAGTCTGGACCACTGAGCAGAACATCGTTAAGTGACACGCCTTGACACTTAGCACTGGAGTCAAATACTACTCGTATTTGTTCAGGCTTTGTGGATGGTAAACACCAAATATGGGCAGATACCAACGTTCTTTGTCTCCTCTAGTGGCTGTGAAGGTTCGGCTTGGTCGTTATCCAGCATCTTTTGCATGAAGTCAATAAAATGACACTTCATGTCAGGCTTTTGTCTAAAGTCCTGCGAAGTGATGTGAGACGGTTCATGGCCTGCTCCCTGTTATTAGGAAGGCGACGTCTAGTGGGGCGAAAGGGTAGTGGAGCCACCCAGTTGTTTCCATCATCCTGGAAAACCTGTTTGTCCATAATGTCCAAGAAGGCTTTGTCCTCCACTGATGGTGCTGGTTTATCATTGTCTTGTGTTTTGTCGAACACGGAACATCCCAGGCTGTCTGTGTTCACAGTTGTGATTGGATCTCTCGAGTGCACTGTAGAGGGAGAGATGTGTTTCTGAGCTACGCTGCTGTAGTTCTCTTTACCTGGATGATGTCAGGGCAAGGGCTCAGATAGGATGTGTGACCATTTTGAAGTATGTTTGTCCTGAACACGTTAACATTGGCTGGTCGGTGAGCTGTTCCCAGACAGACCTCACCCACCCGAGGTCGAGTCGCTGTGCATAAGGAGTGTCGTGGGGCCCATTGATTTGCTCTCGTACCTTGTGTACCCTTAAGATGTCTCGTCCTAAGAGCAGGAGGATGGGAGCGTCTGGGTCCACAGCTGGAATTCTGTCCATAACTGGTTGCAGATGGGGATGATGATACGCAATGTCGGGGAGGGAATCTCCGTCCTATCGTCTGGCATCATATCACACTCTATCAGAGTAGGGAGAGTGAGCTGCATGTGTCCATCTATAGACTCCACCATAAAGTTGACGGCTCTCCTGCCTGAAGTCTCTGTTACCCCAGAACACGTCTTCATGGTGTATGGAGCAGAGTTGTCATTGATGTTGAAGAGACTGAAAAACTCTGTCTTGGCCAGAGATTTGTTACTCTGTTCATCAAGCACTACATACATTTTGACAGCTTTCTCGCTTTTCCCAGCCGGATAAGCTTTGACTAGGCATATTTTTCAACATGATCTTGGATTGACTGCCTCACCACAGATCTCTGTACACTTTGAGGTGACAGATAGAAGAGCATCGTCACCTTGCTCCCCGCTATTATCTGTCTCTGCTGTAGCGGTGTATGTATTTGTAGGGGCTGGGCCTGGATGCAGAGCAGCAAGATGCCTGTCGCTGTCGCACTCAGAGCACTTGATTGAAACCTTACAGTCTTTAGCTCTGTGCTGAGTTGACCCACAACATCGGAAACAAATGCCATTGTCTTTGAGATATGATTTGCGCTCATCTAGAGTTTTGTATCTAAACCCACGACACTTTTTAAGAGGATGAGGCTTGTTATGTATTGGGCAGTGACGGTCAGGGTTTTCAACCTTTGTCTTACTGGGTTTGGTCTGGTGGTCTGAGGCCTCAGATGACACATCTGTCTTGTATACAGTCACAGGTGTCTTGCTGCTGTACCTGGCAGGTTTCTCACTTTTCATGGACACCTGGTTAGTTGAGGTGTAGAGGGTGAAGCTGGGGTCATTTCTAATTTTCGCCTGGTTCCTGATGAATCTCGAGAAGAACGAGAATGGTGGGAATGCTACCCGATAGTCCTCCTTATATTTGGATCCCTGTGCTATCCATTTTTATTGTAAACTGAATGGAAGTTTCTCTACAATAGGGTTTACCCCCCGAGATGTGTCCAGATAAGCGAGGCCTGGAAGGTACCCTTCTACTTTAGCACACTCCAGTTCGAGAAGAATGTCACCTAATTCTCTTAGTTTGTGATTGTCTTTGTTAGCCAGTTTTGGAAAATCATCCATTTTCTTCAACAGTGCATTCTCGATCACTTCGGGTGTACCATAGCACTCTTCTAGTCGTTGCCAGACCATGTTAAGTCCTGCTGTTGCGTTGAAAATATGGACAGATCTAATTCTGTTTGCTTGCTCAGATGACTCTGCCCCTAGCCACTTGGTAATTAGATCTAACTCTTCCCTGGCTGATAAATTCAAGTCTCTGGTCGCATTGAGAAAGGATGCTTTCCATGCCCAAAGATTTTCAGGGCGATCATCAAACTTCAGGAGTCCGGAACTCACCATCTCACGTCGTAGGAGGTACTTGATGAGGTCTGGTGCCACTTGTGACTCAGGGAAGTTGTGTGTGTGTGACTGGAAGTGGGCTTGCTTTCCATTTCCACCATGCTGCTGTTCATTTCTTTTGAACGGAGAGTCTCTGCTCATGTTCTGTTGTTTGCTACTTACTGGATTATGGCATGTAGCTGGGTCAACACTAACCTCTTGTTTCTCCACTTCAAATGGAAGTTCAGCAAAGTAGGGCCTAGCATGTTGTTGCACATACTCACATGTACGTTGGACTGGACTTAAGGGCTGTGTCCCTGTGTCTAGTTCTTTGCGAGCTCTCTGCGTTCTGATCCTACAGCTTCTTCAAAGGCTGCAGCTTCAGCCACCGCAGCAGCAGCTGCTCTCTCAACTTGGAGAACATAAACTTGCCTCGAGGTCAGCTTTTTGCTTCATCACAGAAGCTTCCTTCTCAGCATAGGAGACTTGTGCATAGGAGCCTTGGCGCGTGCTTTGACGGCTGCAGAACTCGCCGTTGAGGATCTGCTTGACTGTTTTGATGACCTTGATCTTGTAGATTGAGACTTGGTCCCAATGTGATGAAGAGGCTCTTCCATCTCTCTCTGTTGAACACCTGGCTCTGGTTGTTGCATCGTAGACTGCTGGTCTTCCCTAGGATAAGAGGCTTTGTTGGCTGATGAACGTAGAAACATAACCACCGTGTGCAGTTATTCTTGTGCTTGAGCCCGCTGTGATGATGTTTTTTCACTATTCTGCCCTTGAGTTGCGTTCCCATGCAAAACTAGACAGATAGCTAACAACTAAGTCTTCAATAAAACTCCCAAGGCGTGACTTTTCTTGAATGAATATATTGAAAACGTTTATGTTGTGAAACTGCAAGATACAGAAAAGAATATACTTTAGTGTTCAATTCACACCGACATACTGTAGCTGTACATTAAACATTTGAAGTTGCATAAATACAAAGCACGCGCTAAGGTACCATGCATCTGGCATGATGCCAAACCATATAGCTAATTGTTAACCATATGGTAATTGGCTCCTTCCATTACTCTAATAATGTATAACCATCTATGTAGAATAACAAAGCATATTACACTAGAAACAGTAACAAAACTACAGTATTGTATATTTTACAATTCGCTTGCATGACGCATGAGCAAAGTAATACAGCTAACGACATACATTAAAGGCATTGCAATTTGTGAGTAAATGCAACCAACATTGATATGTAAGCAACTCTGTCAATAACAAGATTATCATCATTAGCTAAATGCTTGAATCGAACTTACAAACAAATATTTTTCCAAGGCTGAAGCGTGACAAGAAATAACTACATTGAAAGACCTGCAACGTAGCGTTGTTTGTAGCTGCTCTATGCGTGCAAAACAAATTCTGTACTTCCTGTTAGCGTCGTCTTTCTAAGTACCTAGAAAGCTAGGGGGCAAATAACACCATTGAACACAATGAAAATCCAATTTAACCATGGTAATAAAATAATCTGTTAC
>NC_088413.1:16457651-16568916 GCF_034236695.1 Oncorhynchus nerka | reverse complement strand
AAGGACTAGCTTTAGCCTACACATAGAACTGAGAGTCATGATCAAGGACTAGCTTTAGCCTACACATAGAACTGAGAGTCATGATCAAGGACTAGCTTTAGCCTACACATAGAACTGAGAGTCATGATCAAGGACTAGCTTTAAGGGACTAGCTACACATAGAACTGAGAGTCATGATCAAGGACTAGCTTTAGCCTACACATAGAACTGAGAGTCATGATCAAGGACTAGCTTTAGCCTACACATAGAACTGAGAGTCATGATCAAGGACTAGCTTTAGCCTACACATAGAACTGAGAGTCATGATCAAGGACTAGCTTTAGCCTACACATAGAACTGAGAGTCATGATCAAGGACTAGCTTTAGCCTACACATAGAACTGAGAGTCATGATCAAGGACTAGCTTTAGCCTACACATAGAACTGAGAGTCATGATCAAGGACTAGCTTTAGCCTACACATAGAACTGAGAGTCATGATCAAGGACTAGCTTTAGCCTACACATAGAACTGAGAGTCATGATCAAGGACTAGCTTTAGCCTACACAGAACTGAGAGTCATGATCAAGGACTAGCTTTAGCTACACATAGAACTGAGAGTCATGATCAAGGACTAGCTTTAGCCTAGAACTGAGACATGATAGAACTGAGAGTCATGATCAAGGACTAGCTTTAGCCTACACATAGAACTGAGAGTCATGATCAAGGACTAGCTTTAGCCTACACATAGAACTGAGAGTCATGATCAAGGACTAGCTTTAGCCTACACATAGAACTGAGAGTCATGATCAAGGACTAGCTTTAGCCTACACATAGAACTGAGAGTCATGATCAAGGACTAGCTTTAGCCTACACATAGAACTGAGAGTCATGATCAAGGACTAGCTTTAGCCTACACATAGAACTGAGAGTCATGATCAAGGACTAGCTTTAGCCTACACATAGAACTGAGAGTCATGATCAAGGACTAGCTTTAGCCTACACATAGAACTGAGAGTCATGATCAAGGACTAGCTTTAGCCTACACATAGAACTGAGAGTCATGATCAAGGACTAGCTTTAGCCTACACATAGAACTGAGAGTCATGATCAAGGACTAGCTTTAGCTACACATAGAACTGAGAGTCATGATCAAGGACTAGCTTTAGCCTACACATAGAACTGAGAGTCATGATCAAGGACTAGCTTTAGCCTACACATAGAACTGAGAGTCATGATCAAGGACTAGCTTTAGCCTACACATAGAACTGAGAGTCATGATCAAGGACTAGCTTTAGCCTACACATAGAACTGAGAGAGTCATGATCAAGTCATGACTAGCTTTAGCCTACACATAGAACTGAGAGTCATGATCAAGGACTAGCTTTAGCCTACACATAGAACTGAGAGCTTCATGATCAAGGACTAGCTTTAGCCTACACATAGAACTGAGAGTCATGATCAAGGACTAGCTTTAGCCTACACATAGAACTGAGAGTCATGATCAAGGACTAGCTTTAGCCTACACATAGAACTGAGAGTCATGATCAAGGACTAGCTTTAGCCTACACATAGAACTGAGAGTCATGATCAAGGACTAGCTTTAGCCTACACATAGAACTGAGAGTCATGATCAAGGACTAGCTTTAGCCTACACATAGAACTGAGAGTCATGATCAAGGACTAGCTTTAGCCTACACATAGAACTGAGAGTCATGATCAAGGACTAGCTTTAGCCTACACATAGAACTGAGAGTCATGATCAAGGACTAGCTTTAGCCTACACATAGAACTGAGAGTCATGATCAAGGACTAGCTTTAGCCTACACATAGAACTGAGAGTCATGATCAAGGACTAGCTTTAGCTACACATAGAACTGAGAGTCATGATCAAGGACTAGCTTTAGCCTACACATAGAACTGAGAGTCATGATCAAGGACTAGCTTTAGCCTACACATAGAACTGAGAGTCATGATCAAGGACTAGCTTTAGTCATGATCTAGCCTACACATAGAACTGAGAGTCATGATCAAGGACTAGCTTTAGCCTACACATAGAACTGAGAGTCATGATCAAGGACTAGCTTTAGCCTACACATAGAACTGAGAGTCATGATCAAGGACTAGCTTTAGCTACACATAGAACTGAGAGTCATGATCAAGGACTAGCTTTAGCCTACACATAGAACTGAGAGTCATGATCAAGGACTAGCTTTAGCCTACACATAGAACTGAGAGTCATGATCAAGGACTAGCTTTAGCCTACACATAGAACTGAGAGTCATGATCAAGGACTAGCTTTAGCCTACACATAGAACTGAGAGTCATGATCAAGGACTAGCTTTAGACACATAGAACTGAGAGTCATGATCAAGGACTAGCTTTAGCCTACATAGAACTGGGAGTCATGATCAAGGACTAGCTTTAGCCTACACATAGAACTGAGAGTCATGATCAAGGACTAGCTTTAGCCTACACATAGAACTGAGAGTCATGATCAAGGACTAGCTTTAGCCTACATAGAATAGAACTGAGAGTCATGATCAAGGACTAGCTTTAGCCTACACATAGAACTGAGAGTCATGATCAAGGACTAGCTTTAGCCTACACATAGAACTGAGAGTCATGATCAAGGACTAGCTTTAGCCTACACATAGAACTGAGAGTCATGATCAAGGACTAGCTTTAGCCTACACAGAACTGAGAGTCATGATCAAGGACTAGCTTTAGCCTACACATAGAACTGAGAGTCATGATCAAGGACTAGCTTTAGCCTACACATAGAACTGAGAGTCATGATCAAGGACTAGCTTTAGCCTACACATAGAACTGAGAGTCATGATCAAGGACTAGCTTTAGCCTACACATAGAACTGAGAGTCATGATCAAGGACTAGCTTTAGCCTACACATAGAACTGAGAGTCATGATCAAGGACTAGCTTTAGCTACACATAGAACTGAGAGTCATGATCAAGGACTAGCTTTAGCCTACACATAGAACTGAGAGTCATGATCAAGGACTAGCTTTAGCCTACACATAGAACTGAGAGTCATGATCAAGGACTAGCTTTAGCCTACACATAGAACTGAGAGTCATGATCAAGGACTAGCTTTAGCCTACACATAGAACTGAGAGTCATGATCAAGGACTAGCTTTAGCCTACACATAGAACTGAGAGTCATGATCAAGGACTAGCTTTAGCCTACACATAGAACTGAGAGTCATGATCAAGGACTAGCTTTAGCCTACACATAGAACTGAGAGTCATGATCAAGGACTAGCTTTAGCCTACACATAGAACTGAGAGTCATGATCAAGGACTAGCTTTAGCCTACACATAGAACTGAGAGTCATGATCAAGGAACTAGCTTTAGCCTACACATAGAACTGAGAGTCATGATCAAGAGCTTTAGCTCAAGGACTAGCTTTAGCCTACACATAGAACTGAGAGTCATGATCAAGGACTAGCTTTAGCCTACACATAGAACTGAGAGTCATGATCAAGGACTAGCTTTAGCCTACACATAGAACTGAGAGTCATGATCAAGGACTAGCTTTAGCCTACACATAGAACTGAGAGTCATGATCAAGGACTAGCTTTAGCCTACACATAGAACTGAGAGTCATGATCAAGGACTAGCTTTAGCCTACACATAGAACTGAGAGTCATGATCAAGGACTAGCTTTAACATAGAACTGAGAGTCATGATCAAGGACTAGCTTTAGCCTACACATAGAACTGAGAGTCATGATCAAGGACTAGCTTTAGCCTACACATAGAACTGAGAGTCATGATCAAGGACTAGCTTTAGCCTACACATAGAACTGAGAGTCATGATCAAGGACTAGCTTTAGCCTACACATAGAACTGAGAGTCATGATCAAGGACTAGCTTTAGCCTACACATAGAACTGAGAGTCATGATCAAGGACTAGCTTTAGCCTACACATAGAACTGAGAGTCATGATCAAGGAAGCTTTAGACTAGCTTTACTAGCTTTACACATAGAACTGAGAGTCATGATCAAGGACTAGCTTTAGCCTACACATAGAACTGAGAGTCATGATCAAGGACTAGCTTTAGCCTACACATAGAACTGAGAGTCATGATCAAGGACTAGCTTTAGCCTACACATAGAACTGAGAGTCATGATCAAGGACTAGCTTTAGCCTACACATAGAACTGAGAGTCATGATCAAGACATAGAACTTTAGCTTTAGCCTACACATAGAACTGAGAGTCATGATCAAGGACTAGCTTTAGTCATGACACATAGAACTGAGAGTCATGATCAAGGACTAGCTTTAGCCTACACATAGAACTGAGAGTCATGATCAAGGACTAGCTTTAGCCTACACATAGAACTGAGAGTCATGATCAAGGACTAGCTTTAGCCTACACATAGAACTGAGAGTCAGCTTTAGCCTACACATAGAACTGAGAGTCATGATCAAGGACTAGCTTTAGCCTACACATAGAACTGAGAGTCATGATCAAGGACTAGCTTTAGCCTACACATAGAACTGAGAGTCATGATCAAGGACTAGCTTTAGCCTACACATAGAACTGAGAGTCATGATCAAGGACTAGCTTTAGCCTACACATAGAACTGAGAGTCATGATCAAGGACTAGCTTTAGCCATAGAACACATAGAACTGAGAGTCATGATCAAGGACTAGCTTTAGCCTACACATAGAACTGAGAGTCATGATCAAGGACTAGCTTTAGCCTACACATAGAACTGAGAGTCATGATCATAGCTTTAGCCTACACATAGAACTGAGAGTCATGATTAGCTTTAGCCTACACATAGAACTGAGAGTCATGATCAAGGACTAGCTTTAGCCTACACATAGAACTGAGAGTCATGATCAAGGACTAGCTTTAGCCTACACATAGAACTGAGAGTCATGATCAAGGACTAGCTTTAGCCTACACATAGAACTGAGAGTCATGATCAAGGACTAGCTTTAGCCTACACATAGAACTGAGAGTCATGATCAAGGACTAGCTTTAGCCTACACATAGAACTGAGAGTCATGATCAAGGACTAGCTTTAGCCTACACATAGAACTGAGAGTCATGATCAAGGACTAGCTTTAGCCTACACATAGAACTGAGAGTCATGATCAAGGACTAGCTTTAGCCTACACATAGAACTGAGAGTCATGATCAAGGACTAGCTTTAGCCTACACATAGAACTGAGAGTCATGATAGAACTGAAGAGTCATGATCAAGGACTAGCTTTAGCCTACACATAGAACTGAGAGTCATGATCAAGGACTAGCTTTAGCTACACATAGAACTGAGAGTCATGATCAAGGACTAGCTTTAGCTACACATAGAACTGAGAGTCATGATCAAGGACTAGCTTTAGCCTACACATAGAACTGAGAGTCATGATCAAGGACTAGCTTTAGCCTACACATAGAACTGAGAGTCATGATCAAGGACTAGCTTTAGCCTACACATAGAACTGAGAGTCATGATCAAGGACTAGCTTTAGCCTACACAGAACTGAGAGTCATGATCAAGGACTAGCTTTAGCCTACATAGAACTGAGAGTCATGATCTTTAGCCTACACATAGAACTGAGAGTCATGATCAAGGACTAGCTTTAGCCTACACATAGAACTGAGAGTCATGATCAAGGACTAGCTTTAGCCTACACATAGAACTGAGAGTCATGATCAAGGACTAGCTTTAGCCTACACATAGAACTGAGAGTCATGATCAAGGACTAGCTTTAGCCTACACATAGAACTGAGAGTCATGATCAAGGACTAGCTTTAGCCTACACATAGAACTGAGAGTCATGATCAAGGACTAGCTTTAGCCTACACATAGAACTGAGAGTCATGATCAAGAACTAGCTTTAGCTACACATAGAACTGAGAGTCATGATCAAGGACTAGCTTTAGCCTACACATAGAACTGAGAGTCATGATCAAGGACTAGCTTTAGCCTACACATAGAACTGAGAGTCATGATCAAGGACTAGCTTTAGCCTACACATAGAACTGAGAGTCATGATCAAGGACTAGCTTTAGCCTACACATAGAACTGAGAGTCATGATCAAGGACTAGCTTTAGCCTACACATAGAACTGAGAGTCATGATCAAGGACTAGCTTTAGCCTACACATAGAACTGAGAGTCATGATCAAGGACTAGCTTTAGCCTACACATAGAACTGAGAGTCATGATCAAGGACTAGCTTTAGCCTACACATAGAACTGAGAGTCATGATCAAGGACTAGCTTTAGCCTACACAGAGTCATGATCAACTAGACTACACATAGAACTTTAGACCTACACATAGAACTGAGAGTCATGATCAAGGACTAGCTTTAGCCTACACATAGAACTGAGAGTCATGATCAAGGACTAGCTTTAGCCTACACATAGAACTGAGAGTCATGATCAAGGACTAGCTTTAGCCTACACATAGAACTGAGAGTCATGATCAAGGACTAGCTTTAGCTACACATAGAACTGAGAGTCATGATCAAGGACTAGCTTTAGCCTACACATAGAACTGAGAGTCATGATCAAGGACTAGCTTTAGCCTACACATAGAACTGAGAGTCATGATCAAGGACTAGCTTTAGCCTACACATAGAACTGAGAGTCATGATCAAGGACTAGCTTTAGCCTACACATAGAACTGAGAGTCATGATCAAGGACTAGCTTTAGCCTACACATAGAACTGAGAGTCATGATCAAGGACTAGCTTTAGCTACACATAGAACTGAGAGTCATGATCAAGGACTAGCTTTAGCCTACACATAGAACTGAGAGTCATGATCAAGCTTTAGCCTACACATAGAACTAGCTTTAGCCTACACATAGAACTGAGAGTCATGATCAAGGACTAGCTTTAGCCTACACATAGAACTGAGAGTCATGATCAAGGACTAGCTTTAGCCTACACATAGAACTGAGAGTCATGATCAAGGACTAGCTTTAGCCTACACATAGAACTGAGAGTCATGATCAAGGACTAGCTTTAGCCTACACATAGAACTGAGAGTCATGATCAAGGACTAGCTTTAGCCTACACATAGAACTGAGAGTCATGATCAAGGACTAGCTTTAGCCTACACATAGAACTGAGAGTCATGATCAAGGACTAGCTTTAGCTACACATAGAACTGAGAGTCATGATCAAGGACTAGCTTTAGCCTACACATAGAACTGAGAGTCATGATCAAGGACTAGCTTTAGCCTACACATAGAACTGAGAGTCATGATCAAGGACTAGCTTTAGCCTACACATAGAACTGAGAGTCATGATCAAGGACTAGCTTTAGCCTACACATAGAACTGAGAGTCATGATCAAGGACTAGCTTTAGCCTACACATAGAACTGAGAGTCATGATCAAGGACTAGCTTTAGCCTACACATAGAACTGAGAGTCATGATCAAGGACTAGCTTTAGCCTACACATAGAACTGAGAGTCATGATCAAGGACTAGCTTTAGCCTACACATAGAACTGAGAGTCATGATCAAGGACTAGCTTTAGCCTACACATAGAACTGAGAGTCATGATCAAGGACTAGCTTTAGCCTACACATAGAACTGAGAGTCATGATCAATGACTAGCTTTAGCCTACACATAGAACTGAGAGTCATGATCAAGGACTAGCTTTAGCCTACACATAGAACTGAGAGTCATGATCAAGGACTAGCTTTAGCCTACACATAGAACTGAGAGTCATGATCAAGGACTAGCTTTAGCCTACACATAGAACTGAGAGTCATGATCAAGGACTAGCTTTAGCTACACATAGAACTGAGAGTCATGATCAAGGACTAGCTTTAGCCTACACATAGAACTGAGAGTCATGATCAAGGACTAGCTTTAGCCTACACATAGAACTGAGAGTCATGATCAAGGACTAGCTTTAGCCTACACATAGAACTGAGAGTCATGATCAAGGACTAGCTTTAGCCTACACATAGAACTGAGAGTCATGATCAAGGACTAGCTTTAGCCTACACATAGAACTGAGAGTCATGATCAAGGACTAGCTTTAGCCTACACATAGAACTGAGAGTCATGATCAAGGACTAGCTTTAGCCTACACATAGAACTGAGAGTCATGATCAAGGACTAGCTTTAGCCTACACATAGAACTGAGAGTCATGATCAAGGACTAGCTTTAGCCTACACATAGAACTGAGAGTCATGATCATGAGCTTTAGCCTACACATAGAACTGAGAGTCATGATCAAGGACTAGCTTTAGCCTACACATAGAACTGAGAGTCATGATCAAGGACTAGCTTTAGCCTACACATAGAACTGAGAGTCATGATCAAGGACTAGCTTTAGCCTACACATAGAACTGAGAGTCATGATCAAGGACTAGCTTTAGCCTACACATAGAACTGAGAGTCATGATCAAGGACATAGAAGCTTTAGCCTACACATAGAACTGAGAGTCATGATCAAGGACTAGCTTTAGCCTACACATAGAACTGAGAGTCATGATCAAGGACTAGCTTTAGCCTACACATAGAACTGAGAGTCATGATCAAGGACTAGCTTTAGCCTACACATAGAACTGAGAGTCATGATCAAGGACTAGCTTTAGCCTACACATAGAACTGAGAGTCATGATCAAGGACTAGCTTTAGCCTACACATAGAACTGAGAGTCATGATCAAGGACTAGCTTTAGCCTACACATAGAACTGAGAGTCATGATCAAGGACTAGCTTTAGCCTACACATAGAACTGAGAGTCATGATCAAGGACTAGCTTTAGCCTACACATAGAACTGAGAGTCATGATCAAGGACTAGCTTTAGCCTACACATAGAACTGAGAGTCATGATCAAGGACTAGCTTTAGCCTACACATAGAACTGAGAGTCATGATCAAGGACTAGCTTTAGCCTACACATAGAACTGAGAGTCATGATCAAGGACTAGCTTTAGCCTACACATAGAACTGAGAGTCATGATCAAGGACTAGCTTTAGCCTACACATAGAACTGAGAGTCATGTTCAAGGACTAGCTTTAGCTACACATAGAACTGAGAGTCAAGGACTAGCTTTAGCCTACACATAGAACTGAGAGGCATGATCAAGGACTAGCTTTAGCCTACACATAGAACTGAGAGTCATGATCAAGGACTAGCTTTAGCCTACACATAGAACTGAGAGTCATGATCAAGGACTAGCTTTAGCCTACACATAGAACTGAGAGTCATGATCAAGGACTAGCTTTAGCCTACACATAGAACTGAGAGTCATGATCAAGGACTAGCTTTAGCCTACACATAGAACTGAGAGTCATGATCAAGGACTAGCTTTAGCCTACACATAGAACTGAGAGTCATGATCAAGGACTAGCTTTAGCCTACACATAGAACTGAGAGTCATGATCAAGGACTAGCTTTAGCCTACACATAGAACTGAGAGTCATGATCAAGGACTAGCTTTAGCCTACACATAGAACTGAGAGTCATGATCAAGGACTAG
Source organism: Oncorhynchus nerka (assembly GCF_034236695.1). Lineage (NCBI taxonomy): Eukaryota > Metazoa > Chordata > Actinopteri > Salmoniformes > Salmonidae > Oncorhynchus > Oncorhynchus nerka. The sequence continues at coordinate 16,559,444 of NC_088413.1, read as the reverse complement.
CTTTAGCCTACACATAGAACTGAGAGTCATGATCAAGGACTAGCTTTAGCCTACACATAGAACTGAGAGTCATGATCAAGGACTAGCTTTAGCCTACACATAGAACTGAGAGTCATGATCAAGGACTAGCTTTAGCCTACACATAGAACTGAGAGTCATGATCAAGGACTAGCTTTAGTCATAGAACTGAGAGTCATGATCAAGGACTAGCTTTAGCCTACACATAGAACTGAGAGTCATGATCAAGGACTAGCTTTAGCCTACACATAGAACTGAGAGTCATGATCAAGGACTAGCTTTAGCCTACACATAGAACTGAGAGTCATGATCAAGGACTAGCTTTAGCCTACACATAGAACTGAGAGTCATGATCAAGGACTAGCTTTAGCCTACACATAGAACTGAGAGTCATGATCAAGGACTAGCTTTAGCCTACACATAGAACTGAGAGTCATGATCAAGGACTAGCTTTAGCCTACACATAGAACTGAGAGTCATGATCAAGGACTAGCTTTAGCCTACACATAGAACTGAGAGTCATGATCAAGGACTAGCTTTAGCCTACACATAGAACTGAGAGTCATGATCAAGGACTAGCTTTAGCCTACACATAGAACTGAGAGTCATGATCAAGGACTAGCTTTAGCCTACACATAGAACTGAGAGTCATGATCAAGGACTAGCTTTAGCCTACACATAGAACTGAGAGTCATGATCAAGGACTAGCTTTAGCCTACACATAGAACTGAGAGTCATGATCAAGGACTAGCTTTAGCCTACACATAGAACTGAGAGTCATGATCAAGGACTAGCTTTAGCCTACACATAGAACTGAGAGTCATGATCAAGGACTAGCTTTAGCCTACACATAGAACTGAGAGTCATGATCAAGGACTAGCTTTAGCCTACACATAGAACTGAGAGTCATGATCAAGGACTAGCTTTAGCCTACACATAGAACTGAGAGTCATGATCAAGGACTAGCTTTAGCCTACACATAGAACTGAGAGTCATGATCAAGGACTAGCTTTAGCCTACACATAGAACTGAGAGTCATGATCAAGGACTAGCTTTAGCCTACACATAGAACTGAGAGTCATGATCAAGGACTAGCTTTAGCCTACACATAGAACTGAGAGTCATGATCAAGGACTAGCTTTAGCCTACACATAGAACTGAGAGTCATGATCAAGGACTAGCTTTAGCCTACACATAGAACTGAGAGTCATGATCAAGGACTAGCTTTAGCCTACACATAGAACTGAGAGTCATGATCAAGGACTAGCTTTAGCCTACACATAGAACTGAGAGTCATGATCAAGGACTAGCTTTAGCCTACACATAGAACTGAGAGTCATGATCAAGGACTAGCTTTAGCCTACACATAGAACTGAGAGTCATGATCAAGGACTAGCTTTAGCCTACACATAGAACTGAGAGTCATGATCAAGGACTAGCTTTAGCCTACACATAGAACTGAGAGTCATGATCAAGGACTAGCTTTAGCCTACACATAGAACTGAGAGTCATGATCAAGGACTAGCTTTAGCCTACACATAGAACTGAGAGTCATGATCAAGGACTAGCTTTAGCCTACACATAGAACTGAGAGTCATAGAACTGAGAGTCATGATCAAGGACTAGAGCCTCATAGAACTGAGAGTCATGATCAAGGACTAGCTTTAGCCTACACATAGAACTGAGAGTCATGATCAAGGACTAGCTTTTAGAACTGAGAGTCATGATCAAGGACTAGCTTTACACATAGAACTGAGAGTCATGATCAAGGACTAGCTTTAGCCTACACATAGAACTGAGAGTCATGATCAAGGACTAGCTTTAGCCTACACATAGAACTGAGAGTCATGATCAAGGACTAGCTTTAGCCTACACATAGAACTGAGAGTCATGATCAAGGACTAGCTTTAGCCTACACATAGAACTGAGAGTCATGATCAAGGACTAGCTTTAGCCTACACATAGAACTGAGAGTCATGATCAAGGACTAGCTTTAGCCTACACATAGAACTGAGAGTCATGATCAAGGACTAGCTTTAGCCTACACATAGAACTGAGAGTCATGATCAAGGACTAGCTTTAGTCATGACACATAGAACTGAGAGTCATGATCAAGGACTAGCTTTAGCCTACACATAGAACTGAGAGTCATGATCAAGGACTAGCTTTAGCCTACACATAGAACTGAGAGTCATGATCAAGGACTAGCTTTAGCCTACACATAGAACTGAGAGTCATGATCAAGGACTAGCTTTAGCCTACATAGAACTGAGAGTCATGATCAAACTAGCTTTAGCCTACACATAGAACTGAGAGTCATGATCATAGAACTGAGAGTCATGATCAAGGACTAGCTTTAGCCTACACATAGAACTGAGAGTCATGATCAAGGACTAGCTTTAGCCTACACATAGAACTGAGAGTCATGATCAAGGACTAGCTTTAGCCACATAGAACTGAGAGTCATGATAGAACTAGCCTACACATAGAACTGAGAGTCATGATCAAGGACTAGCTTTAGCCTACACATAGAACTGAGAGTCATGATCAAGGACTAGCTTTAGCCTACACATAGAACTGAGAGTCATGATCAAGGACTAGCTTTAGCCTACACATAGAACTGAGAGTCATGATCAAGGACTAGCTTTAGCCTACACATAGAACTGAGAGTCATGATCAAGGACTAGCTTTAGCCTACACATAGAACTGAGAGTCATGATCAAGGACTAGCTTTAGCCTACACATAGAACTGAGAGTCATGATCAAGGACTAGCTTTAGCCTACATAGAACTGAGAGTCATGATCAAGGACTAGCTTTAGCCTACACATAGAACTGAGAGTCATGATGATCATAGAAGGAGTCATGATCAAGGACTAGCTTTAGCCTACACATAGAACTGAGAGTCATGATCAAGGACTAGCTTTAGCCTACACATAGAACTGAGAGTCATGATCAAGGACTAGCTTTAGCCTACACATAGAACTGAGAGTCATGATCAAGGACTAGCTTTAGCCTACACATAGAACTGAGAGTCATGATCAAGGACTAGCTTTAGCCTACACATAGAACTGAGAGTCATGATCAAGGACTAGCTTTAGCCTACATAGAACTGAGAGTCATGATCAAGGACTAGCTTTAGCCTACACATAGAACTGAGAGTCATGATCAAGGACTAGCTTTAGCCTACACATAGAACTGAGAGTCATGATCAAGGACTAGCTTTTTAGCCTACACATAGAACTGAGAGTCATGATCAAGGACTAGCTTTAGCCTACACATAGAACTGAGAGTCATGATCAAGGACTAGCTTTAGCCTACACATAGAACTGAGAGTCATGATCAAGGACTAGCTTTAGCCTACACATAGAACTGAGAGTCATGATCAAGGACTAGCTTTAGCCTACACATAGAACTGAGAGTCATGATCAAGGACTAGCTTTAGCCTACACATAGAACTGAGAGTCATGATCAAGGACTAGCTTTAGCCTACACATAGAACTGAGAGTCATGATCAAGGACTAGCTTTAGCCTACACATAGAACTGAGAGTCATGATCAAGGACTAGCTTTAGCCTACACATAGAACTGAGAGTCATGATCAAGGACTAGCTTTAGCCTACACATAGAACTGAGAGTCATGATCAAGGACTAGCTTTAGCCTACACATAGAACTGAGAGTCATGATCAAGGACTAGCTTTAGCCTACACATAGAACTGAGAGTCATGATCAAGGACTAGCTTTAGCCTACACATAGAACTGAGAGTCATGATCAAGGACTAGCTTTAGCCTACACATAGAACTGAGAGTCATGATCAAGGACTAGCTTTAGCCTACACATAGAACTGAGAGTCATGATCAAGGACTAGCTTTAGCCTACACATAGAACTGAGAGTCATGATCAAGGACTAGCTTTAGCCTACACATAGAACTGAGAGTCATGATCAAGGACTAGCTTTAGCCTACACATAGAACTGAGAGTCATGATCAAGGACTAGCTTTAGCCTACACATAGAACTGAGAGTCATGATCAAGGACTAGCTTTAGCCTACACATAGAACTGAGAGTCATGATCAAGGACTAGCTTTAGCCTACACATAGAACTGAGAGTCATGATCAAGGACTAGCTTTAGCCTACACATAGAACTGAGAGTCATGATCAAGGACTAGCTTTAGCCTACACATAGAACTGAGAGTCATGATCAAGGACTAGCTTTAGCCTACACATAGAACTGAGAGTCATGATCAAGGACTAGCTTTAGCCTACACATAGAACTGAGAGTCATGATCAAGGACTAGCTTTAGCCTACACATAGAACTGAGAGTCATGATCAAGGACTAGCTTTAGCCTACACATAGAACTGAGAGTCATGATCAAGGACTAGCTTTAGCCTACACATAGAACTGAGAGTCATGATCAAGGACTAGCTTTAGCCTACACATAGAACTGAGAGTCATGATCAAGGACTAGCTTTAGCCTACACATAGAACTGAGAGTCATGATCAAGGACTACTGAGAGTCATGATCAAGGCTTTAGCCTACACATAGAACTGAGAGTCATGATCAAGGACTAGCTTTAGCCTACACATAGAACTGAGAGTCATGATCAAGGACTAGCTTTAGCCTACACATAGAACTGAGAGTCATGATCAAGGACTAGCTTTAGCCTACACATAGAACTGAGAGTCATGATCAAGGACTAGCTTTAGCCTACACATAGAACTGAGAGTCATGATCAAGGACTAGCTTTAGCCTACACATAGAACTGAGAGTCATGATCAAGGACTAGCTTTAGCCTACACATAGAACTGAGAGTCATGATCAAGGACTAGCTTTAGCCTACACATAGAACTGAGAGTCATGATCAAGGACTAGCTTTAGCCTACACATAGAACTGAGAGTCATGATCAAGGACTAGCTTTAGCCTACACATAGAACTGAGAGTCATGATCAAGGACTAGCTTTAGCCTACACATAGAACTGAGAGTCATGATCAAGGACTAGCTTTAGCCTACACATAGAACTGAGAGTCATGATCATCAAGGACTAGCTTTAGCCTACATAGAACTGAGAGTCATGATCAAGGACTAGCTTTAGCCTACACATAGAACTGAGAGTCATGATCAAGGACTAGCTTTAGCCTACACATAGAACTGAGAGTCATGATCAAGGACTAGCTTTAGCCTACACATAGAACTGAGAGTCATGATCAAGGACTAGCTTTAGCCTACACATAGAACTGAGAGTCATGATCAAGGACTAGCTTTAGCCTACACATAGAACTGAGAGTCATGATCAAGGACTAGCTTTAGCCTACACATAGAACTGAGAGTCATGATCAAGGACTAGCTTTAGCCTACACATAGAACTGAGAGTCATGATCAAGGACTAGCTTTAGCCTACACATAGAACTGAGAGTCATGATCAAGGACTAGCTTTAGCCTACACATAGAACTGAGAGTCATGATCAAGGACTAGCTTTAGCCTACACATAGAACTGAGAGTCATGATCAAGGACTAGCTTTAGCCTACACATAGAACTGAGAGTCATGATCAAGGACTAGCTTTAGCCTACACATAGAACTGAGAGTCATGATCAAGGACTAGCTTTAGCCTACACATAGAACTGAGAGTCATGATCAAGGACTAGCTTTAGCCTACACATAGAACTGAGAGTCATGATCAAGGACTAGCTTTAGCTACACATAGAACTGAGAGTCATGATCAAGGACTAGCTTTAGCCATACACAGAACTGAGAGTCATGATCAAGGACTAGCTTTAGCCTACATAGAACTGAGAGTCATGATAGGAAGCTTTGAGAGTCATGATCAAGGACTAGCTTTAGCCTACACATAGAACTGAGAGTCATGATCAAGGACTAGCTTTAACTGAGAGTCATACACATAGAACTGAGAGTCATGATCAAGGACTAGCTTTAGCCTACACATAGAACTGAGAGTCATGATCAAGGACTAGCTTTAGCCTACACATAGAACTGAGAGTCATGATCAAGGACTAGCTTTAGCCTACACATAGAATAGAATCAAGGAGAGTCATGAGAGTCATGATCAAGGACTAGCTTTAGCCTACACATAGAACTGAGAGTCATGATCAAGGACTAGCTTTAGCCTACATAGAACTGAGAGTCATGATCAAGGACTAGCTTTAGCCTACACATAGAACTGAGAGTCATGATCAAGGACTAGCTTTAGCCTACACATAGAACTGAGAGTCATGATCAAGGACTAGCTTTAGCCTACACATAGAACTGAGAGTCATGATCAAGGACTAGCTTTAGCCTACACATAGAACTGAGAGTCATGATCAAGGACTAGCTTTAGCCTACACATAGAACTGAGAGTCATGATCAAGGACTAGCTTTAGCCTACACATAGAACTGAGAGTCATGATCAAGGACTAGCTTTAGCAATACACAGAACTGAGAGTCATGATCAAGGACTAGCTTTAGCCTACACATAGAACTGAGAGTCATGATCAAGGACTAGCTTTAGCTACACATAGAACTGAGAGTCATGATCAAGAACTAGCTTTAGCCTACACATAGAACTGAGAGTCATGATCAAGGACTAGCTTTAGCCTACACATAGAACTGAGAGTCATGATCAAGGACTAGCTTTAGCCTACACATAGAACTGAGAGTCATGATCAAGGACTAGCTTTAGCCTACACATAGAACTGAGAGTCATGATCAAGGACTAGCTTTAGCCTACACATAGAACTGAGAGTCATGATCAAGGACTAGCTTTAGCCTACACATAGAACTGAGAGTCATGATCAAGGACTAGCTTTAGCCTACACATAGAACTGAGAGTCATGATCAAGGACTAGCTTTAGCCTACACATAGGACTGAGAGGCATGATCAAGGACTAGCTTTAGCCTACACATAAAACTGAGAGTCATGATCAAGGACTAGCTTTAGCCTACACATAGAACTGAGTCATGATCAAGGACTAGCTTTAGCCTACACATAAAACTGAGAGTCATGATCAAGGACTAGCTTTAGCCTACACATAGAACTGAGAGTCATGATCAAGGACTAGCTTTAGCCTACACATAGAACTGAGAGTCATGATCAAGGACTAGCTTTAGCCTACACATAGAACTGAGAGTCATGATCAAGGACTAGCTTTAGCCTACACATAGAACTGAGAGTCATGATCAAGGACTAGCTTTAGCCTACACATAGAACTGAGAGTCATGATCAAGGACTAGCTTTAGCCTACACATAGAACTGAGAGTCATGATCAAGGACTAGCTTTAGCCTACACATAGAACTGAGAGTCATGATCAAGAACTTTAGCCTACACATAGAACTGAGAGTCATGATCAAGGACTAGCTTTAGCCTACACATAGAACTGAGAGTCATGATCAAGGACTAGCTTTAGCCTACACATAGAACTGAGAGTCATGATCAAGGACTAGCTTTAGCCTACACATAGAACTGAGAGTCATGATCAAGGACTAGCTTTAGCCTACACATAGAACTGAGAGTCATGATCAAGGACTAGCTTTAGCCTACACATAGAACTGAGAGTCATGATCAAGGACTAGCTTTAGCCTACACATAGAACTGAGAGTCATGATCAAGGACTAGCTTTAGCCTACACATAGAACTGAGAGTCATGATCAAGGACTAGCTTTAGCCTACACATAGAACTGAGAGTCATGATCAAGGACTAGCTTTAGCCTACACATAGAACTGAGAGTCATGATCAAGGACTAGCTTTAGCCTACACATAGAACTGAGAGTCATGATCAAGGACTAGCTTTAGCCTATACATAGAACTAGTCATGATCAAGGATAGAACTACACATAGAACTGAGAGTCATGATCAAGGACTAGCTTTAGCCTACACATAGAACTGAGAGTCATGATCAAGGACTAGCTTTAGCCTACACATAGAACTGAGAGTCATGATCAAGGACTAGCTTTAGCCTACACATAGAACTGAGAGTCATGATCAAGGACTAGCTTTAGCCTACACATAGAACTGAGAGTCATGATCAAGGACTAGCTTTAGCCTACACATAGAACTGAGAGTCATGATCAAGGACTAGCTTTAGCCTACACATAGAACTGAGAGTCATGATCAAGGACTAGCTTTAGCCTACACATAGAACTGAGAGTCATGATCAAGGACTAGCTTTAGCCTACATAGAACTGAGAGTCATGATCAAGGACTAGCTTTAGCCTACACATAGAACTGAGAGTCATGATCAAGGACTAGCTTTAGCCTACACATAGAACTGGAGTCATGATCAAGGACTAGCTTTAGCCTACACATAGAACTGAGAGTCATGATCAAGGACTAGCTTTAGCCTACACATAGAACTGAGAGTCATGATCAAGGACTAGCTTTAGCCTACACATAGAACTGAGAGTCATGATCAAGGACTAGCTTTAGCCTACACATAGAACTGAGAGTCATGATCAAGGACTAGCTTTAGCCTACACATAGAACTGAGAGTCATGATCAAGGACTAGCTTTAGCCTACACATAGAACTGAGAGTCATGATCAAGGACTAGCTTTAGCCTACACATAGAACTGAGAGTCATGATCAAGGACTAGCTTTAGCCTACACATAGAACTGAGAGTCATGATCAAGGACTAGCTTTAGCCTACACATAGAACTGAGAGTCATGATCAAGGACTAGCTTTAGCCTACACATAGAACTGAGAGTCATGATCAAGGACTAGCTTTAGCCTACACATAGAACTGAGAGTCATGATCAAGGACTAGCTTTAGCCTACACATAGAACTGAGAGTCATGATCAAGGACTAGCTTTAGCCTACACATAGAACTGAGAGTCATGATCAAGGACTAGCTTTAGCCTACACATAGAACTGAGAGTCATGATCAAGGACTAGCTTTAGCCTACACATAGAACTGAGAGTCATGATCAAGGACTAGCTTTAGCCTACACATAGAACTGAGAGTCATGATCAAGGACTAGCTTTAGCCTACATAGAACTGAGAGTCATGATCAAGGACTAGCTTTAGCCTACACATAGAACTGAGAGTCATGATCAAGGACTAGCTTTAGCCTACACATAGAACTGAGAGTCATGATCAAGGACTAGCTTTAGCCTACACATAGAACTGAGAGTCATGATCAAGGACTAGCTTTAGCCTACACATAGAACTGAGAGTCATGATCAAGGACTAGCTTTATACATAGAACTGAGAGTCATGATCAAGGACTAGCTTTAGCCTACACATAGAACTGAGAGTCATGATCAAGGACTAGCTTTAGCCTACACATAGAACTGAAGAGTCATGATCAAGGACTAGCTTTAGCCTACACATAGAACTGAGAGTCATGATCAAGGACTAGCTTTAGCCTACACATAGAACTGAGAGTCATGATCAAGGACTAGCTTTAGCCTACACATAGAACTGAGAGTCATGATCAAGGACTAGCTTTAGCCTACACATAGAACTGAGAGTCATGATCAAGGACTAGCTTTAGCCTCACACATAGAACTGAGAGTCATGATCAAGGACTAGCTTTAGCCTACACATAGAACTGAGAGTCATGATCAAGGACTAGCTTTAGCCTACACATAGAACTGAGAGTCATGATCAAGGACTAGCTTTAGCCTACACATAGAACTGAGAGTCATGATCAAGGACTAGCTTTAGCCTACACATAGAACTGAGAGTCATGATCAAGGACTAGCTTTAGCCTACACATAGAACTGAGAGTCATGATCAAGGACTAGCTTTAGCCTACACATAGAACTGAGAGTCATGATCAAGGACTAGCTTTAGCCTACACATAGAACTGAGAGAGAGTCATGATCAAGGACTAGCTTTAGCTTTAGCCTACACATAGAACTGAGAGTCATGATCAAGAAGCCTACACATAGAGAGTCATGATCAAGGACTAGCTTTAGCCTACACATAGAACTGAGAGTCATGATCAAGGACTAGCTTTAGCCTACACATAGAACTGAGAGTCATGATCAAGGACTAGCTTTAGCCTACACATAGAACTGAGAGTCATGATCAAGGACTAGCTTTAGCCTACACATAGAACTGAGAGTCATGATCAAGGACTAGCTTTAGCCTATACACACATAGAACTGAGAGTCATGATCAAGGACTAGCTTTAGCCTACACATAGAACTGAGAGTCATGATCAAGGACTAGCTTTAGCCTACACATAGAACTGAGAGTCATGATCAAGGACTAGCTTTAGCCTACACATAGAACTGAGAGTCATGATCAAGGACTAGCTTTAGCCTACACATAGAACTGAGAGTCATGATCAAGACTAGCTTTAGCCTACACATAGAACTGAGAGTCATGATCAAGGACTAGCTTTAGCCTACACATAGAACTGAGAGTCATGATCAAGGACTAGCTTTAGCCTACACATAGAAACATGAGAGTCATGAACTGAGAGTCATGAGGACTAGCTTTAGCCTACACATAGAACTGAGAGTCATGAGGACTAGCTTTAGCCTACACATAGAACTGAGAGTCATGATCAAGGACTAGCTTTAGCCTACACATAGAACTGAGAGTCATGATCAAGGACTAGCTTTAGCCTACACAGAACTGAGAGTCATGATCAAGGACTAGCTTTAGCCTACACATAGAACTGAGAGTCATGATCAAGGACTAGCTTTAGCCTACACATAGAACTGAGAGTCATGATCAAGGACTAGCTTTAGCCTACACATAGAACTGAGAGTCATGATCAAGGACTAGCTTTAGCCTACACATAGAACTGAGAGTCATGATCAAGGACTAGCTTTAGCCTACACATAGAACTGAGAGTCATGATCAAGGACTAGCTTTAGCCTACACATAGAACTGAGAGTCATGATCAAGGACTAGCTTTAGCCTACACATAGAACTGAGAGTCATGATCAAGGACTAGCTTTAGCCTACACAGAACTGAGAGTCATGATCAAGGACTAGCTTTAGCCTACACATAGAACTGAGAGTCATGATCAAGGACTAGCTTTAGCCTACACAGAACTGAGAGTCATGATCAAGGACTAGCTTTAGCCTACACATAGAACTGAGAGTCATGATCAAGGACTAGCTTTAGCCTACACATAGAACTGAGAGTCATGATCAAGGACTAGCTTTAGCCTACACATAGAACTGAGAGTCATGATCAAGGACTAGCTTTAGCCTACACATAGAACTGGGAGTCATGATCAAGGACTAGCTTTAGCCTACACATAGAACTGAGAGTCATGATCAAGGACTAGCTTTAGCCTACACATAGAACTGAGAGTCATGATCAAGGACTAGCTTTAGCCTACACATAGAACTGAGAGTCATGATCAAGGACTAGCTTTAGCCTACACATAGAACTGAGAGTCATGATCAAGGACTAGCTTTAGCCTACACATAGAACTGAGAGTCATGATCAAGGACTAGCTTTAGCCTACACATAGAACTGAGAGTCATGATCAAGGACTAGCTTTAGCCTACACATAGAACTGAGAGTCATGATCAAGGACTAGCTTTAGCCTACACATAGAACTGAGAGTCATGATCAAGGACTAGCTTTAGCCTACACATAGAACTGAGAGTCATGATCAAGGACTAGCTTTAGCCTACACATAGAACTGAGAGTCATGATCAAGGACTAGCTTTAGCCTACACATAGAACTGAGAGTCATGATCAAGGACTAGCTTTAGCCTCATAGAACTGAGAGTCATGATCAAGGACTAGCTTTAGCCTACACATAGAACTGAGAGTCATGATCAAGGACTAGCTTTAGCCTACACATAGAACTGAGAGTCATGATCAAGGACTAGCTTTAGCCTACACATAGAACTGAGAGTCATGATCAAGGACTAGCTTTAGCCTACACATAGAACTGAGAGTCATGATCAAGGACTAGCTTTAGCCTACACATAGAACTGAGAGTCATGATCAAGGACTAGCTTTAGCCTACACATAGAACTGAGTCATGATCAAGGACTAGCTTTAGCCTACACATAGAACTGAGAGTCATGATCAAGGACTAGCTTTAGCCTACACAGAACTGAGAGTCATGATCAAGGACTAGCTTTAGCCTACACATAGAACTGAGAGTCATGATCAAGGACTAGCTTTAGCTACACATAGAACTGAGAGTCATGATCAAGGACTAGCTTTAGCCTACACATAGAACTGAGAGTCATGATCAAGGACTAGCTTTAGCCTACACATAGAACTGAGAGTCATGATCAAGGACTAGCTTTAGCCTACACATAGAACTGAGAGTCATGATCAAGGACTAGCTTTAGCCTACACATAGAACTGAGAGTCATGATCAAGGACTAGCTTTAGCCTACACATAGAACTGAGAGTCATGATCAAGGACTAGCTTTAGCCTACATAGAACTGAGAGTCATGATCAAGGACTAGCTTTAGCCTACTACATAGAACTGAGAGTCATGATCAAGGACTAGCTTTAGCCTACACATAGAACTGAGAGTCATGATCAAGGACTAGCTTTAGCCTACACATAGAACTGAGAGTCATGATCAAGGACTAGCTTTAGCCTACACATAGAACTGAGAGTCATGATCAAGGACTAGCTTTAGCCTACACATAGAACTGAGAGTCATGATCAAGGACTAGCTTTAGCCTACACAGAACTGAGAGTCATGATCAAGGACTAGCTTTAGCCTACACATAGAACTGAGAGTCATGATCAAGGACTAGCTTTAGCCTACACATAGAACTGAGAGTCATGATCAAGGACTAGCTTTAGCCTACACATAGAACTGAGTCATGATCAAGGACTAGCTTTAGCCTACACATAGAAGTCTGAGAGTCATGATCAAGGACTAGCTTTAGCCTACACAGAACTGAGAGTCATGATCAAGGACTAGCTTTAGCCTACACATAGAACTGAGAGTCATGATCAAGGACTAGCTTTAGCCTACACATAGAACTGAGAGTCATGATCAAGGACTAGCTTTAGCCTACACATAGAACTGAGAGTCATGATCAAGGACTAGCTTTAGCCATGATGACTAGCTTTAGCCTACACATAGAACTGAGTCAGAGTCATAGATACACATAGAACTAGCTTTAGCCTACACATAGAACTGAGAGTCATGATCAAGGACTAGCTTTAGCCTACACATAGAACTGAGAGTCATGATCAAGGACTAGCTTTAGCCTACACATAGAACTGAGAGTCATGATCAAGGACTAGCTTTAGCCTACACATAGAACTGAGAGTCATGATCAAGGACTAGCTTTAGCCTACACAGAACTGGGAGTCATAGAACTGAGAGTCATGATCAAGGACTAGCTTTAGCCTACACATAGAACTGAGAGTCATGATCAAGGACTAGCTTTAGCCTACACATAGAACTGAGAGTCATGATCAAGGACTAGCTTTAGCCTACACATAGAACTGAGAGTCATGATCAAGGACTAGCTTTAGCCTACACATAGAACTGAGAGTCATGATCAAGGACTAGCTTTAGCCTACACATAGAACTGAGAGTCATGATCAAGGACTAGCTTTAGCCTACACATAGAACTGAGAGTCATGATCAAGTCATGATCAAGGACTAGCTTTAGACACATAGAACTGAGAGTCATGATCAAGGACTAGCTTTAGCCTACACATAGAACTGAGAGTCATAGAACTTTAGAGTCATGATCAAGGACTAGCTTTAGCCTACACATAGAACTGAGAGTCATGATCAAGGACTAGCTTTAGCTTTAGCCATGATACATAGAACTGAGAGTCATGATCAAGGACTAGCTTTAGCCTACACATAGAACTGAGAGTCATGATCAAGGACTAGCTTTAGCCTACACATAGAACTGAGAGTCATGATCAAGGAAGCTTTAGCCTACACATAGAACTGAGTCATGATCAAGGACTAGCTTTAGCCTACACATAGAACTGAGAGTCATGATCAAGGACTAGCTTTAGCCTACATAGAACTGAGAGTCATGATCAAGGACTAGCTTTAGCCTACACATAGAACTGAGAGTCATGATCAAGGACTAGCTTTAGCCTACACATAGAACTGAGAGTCATGATCAAGGACTAGCTTTAGCCTACACATAGAACTGAGAGTCATGATCAAGGACTAGCTTTAGCCTACACATAGAACTGAGAGTCATGATCAAGGACTAGCTTTAGCCTACACATAGAACTGAGAGTCATGATCAAGGACTAGCTTTAGCCTACACATAGAACTGAGAGTCATGATCAAGGACTAGCTTTAGCCTACACATAGAACTGAGAGTCATGATCAAGGACTAGCTTTAGCCTACACATAGAACTGAGAGTCATGATCAAGGACTAGCTTTAGCCTACACATAGAACTGAGAGTCATGATCAAGGACTAGCTTTAGTCATGATCAAGGACTAGCTTTAGCCTACACAGAACTGAGAGTCATGATCAAGGACTAGCTTTAGCCTATACATAGAACTGAGAGTCATGATCAAGGACTAGCTTTAGCCTACACATAGAACTGAGAGTCATGATCAAGAACTGAACTGGAGTCATGATCAGGACTAGATACATAGAACTGAGTCATGATCAAGGACTAGCTTTAGCCTACACATAGAACTGAGAGTCATGATCAAGGACTAGCTTTAGCCTACACATAGAACTGAGAGTCATGATCAAGGACTACTTTAGCTACACATTTAGCCTACACATAGAACTGGACAGACTAGCTTTAGCCTAACATAGAACTGAGAGTCATGATCAAGGACTAGCTTTAGCCTACACATAGAACTGAGAGTCATGATCAAGGACTAGCTTTAGCCTACACATAGAACTGAGAGTCATGATCAAGGACTAGCTTTAGCCTACACATAGAACTGAGAGTCATGATCAAGGACTAGCTTTAGCCTACATAGAACTGAGAGTCATGATCAAGGACTAGCTTTAGCCTACACATAGAACTGAGAGTCATGATCAAGGACTAGCTTTAGCCTACATAGAACTGAGAGTCATGATCAAGGACTAGCTTTAGCCTACACATAGAACTGAGAGTCATGATCAAGGACTAGCTTTAGCCTACACATAGAACTGAGAGTCATGATCAAGGACTAGCTTTAGCCTACACATAGAACTGAGAGTCATGATCAAGGACTAGCTTTAGCCTACACATAGAACTGAGAGTCATGATCAAGGACTAGCTTTAGCCTACACATAGAACTGAGAGTCATGATCAAGGACTAGCTTTAGCCTACACATAGAACAGAGAGTCATGATCAAGGACTAGCTTTAGCCTACACATAGAACTGAGAGTCATGATCAAGGACTAGCTTTAGCCTACACATAGAACTGAGAGTCATGATCAAGGACTAGCTTTAGCTTCCTCATAGAACTGAGAGTCATGATCAAGGACTAGCTTTAGCCTACACAGAACTGAGAGTCATGATCAAGGACTAGCTTTCATACATAGAACTGAGAGTCATGATCAAGGACTAGCTTTAGCCTACACATAGAACTGAGAGTCATGATCAAGGACTAGCTTTAGCCTACACATAGAACTGAGAGTCATGATCAAGGACTAGCTTTAGCTACACATAGAACTGAGAGTCATGATCAAGGACTAGCTTTAGCCTACACAGAACTGAGAGTCATGATCAAGGACTAGCTTTAGCCTACACATAGAACTGAGAGTCATGATCAAGGACTAGCTTTAGCCTACACATAGAACTGAGAGTCATGATCAAGGACTAGCTTTAGCCTACACATAGAACTGAGAGTCATGATCAAGGACTAGCTTTAGCCTACACATAGAACTGAGAGTCATGATCAAGGACTAGCTTTAGCCTACACATAGAACTGAGAGTCATGATCAAGGACTAGCTTTAGCCTACACATAGAACTGAGAGTCATGATCAAGGACTAGCTTTAGCCTACACATAGAACTGAGAGTCATGATCAAGGACTAGCTTTAGCCTACACATAGAACTGAGAGTCATGATCAAGGACTAGCTTTAGCCTACACATAGAACTGAGAGTCATGATCAAGGACTAGCTTTAGCCTACACATAGAACTGAGAGTCATGATCAAGGACTAGCTTTAGCCTACACATAGAACTGAGAGTCATGATCAAGGACTAGCTTTAGCCTACACATAGAACTGAGAGTCATGATCAAGGACTAGCTTTAGCCTACACATAGAACTGAGAGTCATGATCAAGGACTAGCTTTAGCCTATACATAGAACTGAGTCATGATCAAGGACAGCTTTAGAACATAGAACTGAGAGTCATGATCAAGGACTAGCTTTAGCCTACACACATAGAACTGAGAGTCATGATCAAGGACTAGCTTTAGCCTACACATAGAACTGAGAGTCATGATCAAGGACTAGCTTTAGCCTACACATAGAACTGAGAGTCATGATCAAGGACTAGCTTTAGCCTACACATAGAACTGAGAGTCATGATCAAGGACTAGCTTTAGCCTACACATAGAACTGAGAGTCATGATCAAGGACTAGCTTTAGCCTACACATAGAACTGAGAGTCATGATCAAGGACTAGCTTTAGCCTACACATAGAACTGAGAGTCATGATCAAGGACTAGCTTTAGCCTACACATAGAACTGAGAGTCATGATCAAGGACTAGCTTTAGCCTGTACATAGAACTGAGAGTCATGATCAAGGAGCTTTAGCCTACACATAGAACTGAGAGTCATGATCAAGGACTAGCTTTAGCCTACACATAGAACTGAGAGTCATGATCAAGGACTAGCTTTAGCCTACACATAGAACTGAGAGTCATGATCAAGGACTAGCTTTAGCCTACACATAGAACTGAGAGTCATGATCAAGGACTAGCTTTAGCCTACACAGAACTGGGAGTCATGATCAAGAAGCTTTAGAGAGTCATGATCAAGGACTAGCTTTAGCCTACACATAGAACTGAGAGTCATGATCAAGGACTAGCTTTAGCCTACACATAGAACTGAGAGTCATGATTAGCTTTAGCCTACACATAGAACTGAGAGTCATGATCAAGGACTAGCTTTAGCCTATACATAGAACTGAGAGTCATTCAAGGACTAGCTTTAGCCTACACATAGAACTGAGAGTCATGATCAAGGACTAGCTTTAGCCTACACATAGAACTGAGAGTCATGATCAAGGACTAGCTTTAGCCTACACATAGAACTGAGTCATGATCATAGCTTTAGCCTACACAGAACTGAGAGTCATGATCAAGGACTAGCTTTAGCTACATAGAACTGAGAGTCATGATCAAGGACTAGCTTTAGCCTACACATAGAACTGAGAGTCATGATCAAGGACTAGCTTTAGCCTACACATAGAACTGAGAGTCATGATCAAGGACTAGCTTTAGCCATAGAATAGTCATGATAGAACTGAGAGTCATGATCAAGGACAGCTTTAGAACATAGAACTGAGAGTCATGATCAAGAGAGTCATGATCAAGGACTAGCTTTAGCCTACACATAGAACTGAGAGTCATGATCAAGGACTAGCTTTAGCCTACACATAGAACTGAGAGTCATGATCAAGGACTAGCTTTAGCCTACACATAGAACTGAGAGTCATTATCAAGGACTAGCTTTAGCCTACACATAGAACTGAGAGTCATGATCAAGGACTAGCTTTAGCTTACTCATAGAACTGAGAGTCATGATCAAGGACTAGCTTTAGCCTACACAGAACTGAGAGTCATGATCAAGGACTAGCTTTAGCCTATACATAGAACTGAGAGTCATGATCAACGACTAGCTTTAGCCTACACAGAACTGGGAGTCATGATCAAGGACTAGCTTTAGCCTACACATAGAACTGAGAGTCATGATCAAGGACTAGCTTTAGCCTACACATAGAACTGAGAGTCATGATCAAGGACTAGCTTTAGCCTATACATAGAACTGAGAGTCATGATCAAGGACTAGCTTTAGCCTACACAGAACTGGGAGTCATGATCAAGAACTTTAGCCTATACATAAAACTGAGTCATGATCAAGGACTAGCTTTAGCCTACACATAGAACTGAGAGTCATGATCAAGGACTAGCTTTAGCCTACACATAGAACTGAGAGTCATGATCAAGGACTAGCTTTAGCCTACACATAGAACTGAGAGTCATGATCAAGGACTAGCTTTAGCCTACACATAGAACTGAGAGTCATGATCAAGGACTAGCTTTAGCCTACATAGAACTGAGAGTCATGATCAAGGACTAGCTTTAGCCTACACATAGAACTGAGAGTCATGATCAAGGACTAGCTTTAGCCTACACATAGAACTGAGAGTCATGATCAAGGACAGCTTTAGCCTACACATAGAACTGAGAGTCATGATCAAGGACTAGCTTTAGCCTACACATAGAACTGAGAGTCATGATCAAGGACTAGCTTTAGCCTACACATAGAACTGAGAGTCATGATCAAGGACTAGCTTTAGCCTACACAGAACTGAGAGTCATGATCAAGGACTAGCTTTAGCCTATACATAGAACTGAGAGTCATGATCAAGGACTAGCTTTAGCCTACACATAGAACAGAGAGTCATGATCAAGGACTAGCTTTAGCCTACACATAGAACTGAGAGTCATGATCAAGGACTAGCTTTAGCATATACATAGAACTGAGAGTCATGATCAAGGACTAGCTTTAGCCTACACATAGAACTGAGAGTCATGATCAAGGACTAGCTTTAGCCTACACATAGAACTGAGCGTCATGATCAAGGACTAGCTTTAGCGTACACATAGAACTGAGAGTCATGATCAAGGACTAGCTTTAGCCTACACAGAACTGAGAGTCATGATCAAGGACTAGCTTTAGCCTATACATAGAACTGAGAGTAGAACTAGAGTCAGTCATGATCAAGGACTAGCTTTAGCCTACACATAGAACTGAGAGTCATGATCAAGGACTAGCTTTAGCCTATACATAGAACTGAGAGTCATGATCAAGGACTAGCTTTAGCCTATACATAGAACAGAGAGTCATGATCAAGGACTAGCTTTAGCCTACACATAGAACTGAGTGTCATGATCAAGGACTAGCTTTAGCCTACACATAAACTGAGAGTCATGATCAAGGACTAGCTTTAGCCTACACAGAACTGAGAGTCATAGCTTTAGCCTATACATAGAACTGAGAGTCATGATCAAGCCTACACATAGAACTGAGAGTCATGATCAAGGACTAGCTTTAGCCTACACATAGAACTGAGAGTCATGATCAAGGACTAGCTTTAGCCTACACATAGAACTGAGAGTCATGATCAAGGACTAGCTTTAGCCTACACATAGAACTGAGAGTCATGATCAAGGACTAGCTTTAGCCTACACATAGAACTGAGAGTCATGATCAAGGACTAGCTTTAGCCTACACATAGAACTGAGAGTCATGATCAAGGACTAGCTTTAGCCTACACATAGAACTGAGAGTCATGATCAAGGACTAGCTTTAGCCTACACATTAGAACTGAGAGTCATGATCAAGGACTAGCTTTAGCCTACACATAGAACTGAGAGTCATGATCAAGGACTAGCTTTAGCCTACACATAGAACTGAGAGTCATGATCAAGGACTAGCTTTAGCCTATACATAGAACTGAGAGTCATGATCAAGGACTAGCTTTAGCCTACACATAGAACTGAGAGTCATGATCAAGGACTAGCTTTAGCCTACACATAGAACTGAGAGTCATGATCAAGGACTAGCTTTTAGCCTACACATAGAACATAGAGTCATGATCAAGGACAGCTTTGATAGAACAGAGAGTCATGATCAAGGACTAGCTTTAGCCTACACATAGAACTGAGAGTCATGATCAAGGACTAGCTTTAGCCTACACATAGAACTGAGAGTCATGATCAAGGACTAGCTTTAGCCTATACATAGAACTGAGAGTCATGATCAAGGACTAGCTTTAGCCTACACAGAACTGGGAGTCATGATCAAGGACTAGCTTTAGCCTATACATAAAACTGAGTCATGATCAAGGACTAGCTTTAGCCTACACATAGAACAGAGAGTCATGATCAAGGACTAGCTTTAGCCTACACATAGAACTGAGAGTCATGATCAAGGACTAGCTTTAGCCTACACATAGAACTGAGAGTCATGATCAAGGACTAGCTTTAGCCTATACATAAAACTGAGAGTCATGATCAAGGACTAGCTTTAGCCTATACATAGAACTGAGAGTCATGATCAAGGACTAGCTTTAGCCTACACATAGAACTGAGAGTCATGATCAAGGACTAGCTTTAGCCTACACATAGAACTGAGTCATGATCAAGGAAGCCTACACAGAACTGAGAGTCATGATCAAGGACTAGCTTTAGCCTATACATAGAACTGAGAGTCATGATCAAGGACTAGCTTTAGCCTACACATAAACTGAGAGTCATGATCAAGGACTAGCTTTAGCCTACACAGAACTGAGAGTCATGATCAAGGACTAGCTTTAGCCTACACATAGAACTGAGAGTCATGATCAAGGACTAGCTTTAGCCTACACATAGAACTGAGAGTCATGATCAAGGACTAGCTTTAGCCTACACATAGAACTGAGAGTCATGATCAAGGAGCTTTAGCCTACACATAGAACTGAGAGTCATGATCAAGGACTAGCTTTAGCCTACACATAGAACTGAGAGTCATTATCAAGGACTAGCTTTAGCCTACACATAGAACTGAGAGTCATGATCAAGGACTAGCTTTAGCTTACTCATAGAACTGAGAGTCATGATCAAGGACTAGCTTTAGCCTACACAGAACTGAGAGTCATGATCAAGGACTAGCTTTAGCCTATACATAGAACTGAGAGTCATGATCAACGACTAGCTTTAGCCTACACAGAACTGGGAGTCATGATCAAGGACTAGCTTTAGCCTACACATAGAACTGAGAATCATGATCAAGGACTAGCTTTAGCCTATACATAGAACTGAGAGTCATGATCAAGGACTAGCTTTAGCCTATACATAGAACTGAGAGTCAAGATCAAGGACTAGCTTTAGCCTACACAGAACTGGGAGTCAAGATCAAGGACTAGCTTTAGCCTATACATAAAACTGAGAGTCATGATCAAGGACTAGCTTTAGCCTATACATAGAACTGAGAGTCATGATCAAGGACTAGCTTTAGCCTATACATAGAACTGAGAGTCATGATCAAGGACTAGCTTTAGCCTATACATAGAACTGAGAGTCATGATCAAGGACTAGCTTTAGCCTACACATAGAAGAGAGAGTCATGATCAAGGACTAGCTTTAGCCTACACATAGAACTGAGAGTCATGATCAAGGACTAGCTTTAGCCTATACATAGAACTGAGAGTCATGATCAAGGACTAGCTTTAGCCTACACATAGAACTGAGAGTCATGATCAAGGACTAGCTTTAGCCTACACATAGAACTGAGAGTCATGATCAAGGACTAGCTTTAGCCTACACATAGAACTGAGAGTCATGATCAAGGACTAGCTTTAGCTTACTCATAGAACTGAGAGTCATGATCAATGACTAGCTTTAGCCTACACAGAACTGAGAGTCATGATCAAGGACTAGCTTTAGCCTATACATAGAACTGAGAGTCATGATCAAGGACTAGCTTTAGCCTACACATAGAACTGAGAGTCATGATCAAGGACTAGCTTTAGCCTACACATAGAACTGAGAGTCATGATCAAGGACTAGCTTTAGCCTACACATAGAACTGAGAGTCATGATCAAGGACTAGCTTTAGCCTACACATAGAACTGAGAGTCATGATCAAGGACTAGCTTTAGCCTACACATAGAACTGAGAGTCATGATCAAGGACTAGCTTTAGCCTACACATAGAACTGAGAGTCATGATCAAGGACTAGCTTTAGCCTACACAGAACTGAGAGTCATGATCAAGGACTAGCTTTAGCCTATACATAGAACTGAGAGTCATGATCAAGGACTAGCTTTAGCCTACACAGAACTGGGAGTCATGATCAAGGACTAGCTTTAGCCTATACATAAAACTGAGAGTCATGATCAAGGACTAGATACATAGAACTGAGAGTCATGATCAAGGACTAGCTTTAGCCTACACATAGAACTGAGAGTCATGATCAAGGACTAGCTTTAGCCTACACATAGAACTGAGAGTCATGATCAAGGACTAGCTTTAGCCTACACATAGAACTGAGAGTCATGATCAAGGACTAGCTTTAGCCTACACAGAACTGAGAGTCATGATCAAGGACTAGCTTTAGCCTACATAGAACTGAGAGTCATGATCAAGGACTAGCTTTAGCCTACACATAGAAGAGAGTCATGATCAAGGACTAGCTTTAGCCTACACATAGAACTGAGAGTCATGATCAAGGACTAGCTTTAGCCTACACATAGAACTGAGAGTCATGATCAAGGACTAGCTTTAGCATAGAACTGAGAGTCATGATCAAGGACTCATAGAACTGAGAGTCATGATCAATGACTAGCTTTAGCCTACACAGAACTGAGAGTCATGATCAAGGACTAGCTTTAGACCTAGCCTACATAGAACTGAGAGTCATGATCAAGGACTAGCTTTAGCCTACACATAGAACTGAGAGTCATGATCAAGGACTAGCTTTAGCCTACACATAGAACTGAGAGTCATGATCAAGGACTAGCTTTAGCCTACACATAGAACTGAGAGTCATGATCAAGGACTAGCTTTAGCCTACACATAGAACTGAGAGTCATGATCAAGGACTAGCTTTAGCCTACACATAGAACTGAGAGTCATGATCAAGGACTAGCTTTAGCCTACACATAGAACTGAGAGTCATGATCTAGCTTTAGACTAGCTTTAGCCTACACAGAACTGAGAGTCATGATCAAGGACTAGCTTTAGCCTATACATAGAACTGAGAGTCATGATCAAGGACTAGCTTTAGCCTACACATAGAACTGAGAGTCATGATCAAGGACTAGCTTTAGCCTATACATAGAACTGAGAGTCATGATCAAGGACTAGCTTTAGCCTACACATAGAACTGAGAGTCATGATCAAGGACTAGCTTTAGCCTACACATAGAACTGAGTGTCATGATCAAGGACTAGCTTTAGCCTACACATAGAACTGAGAGTCATGATCAAGGACTAGCTTTAGCCTACACAGAACTGAGAGTCATGATCAAGGACTAGCTTTAGCCTATACATAGAACTGAGCGTCATGATCAAGGACTAGCTTTAGCCTACACATAGAAGAGAGAGTCATGATCAAGGACTAGCTTTAGCCTACACATAGAACTGAGAGTCATGATCAAGGACTAGCTTTAGCCTACACATAGAACTGAGAGTCATGATCAAGGACTAGCTTTAGCCTACACATAGAACTGAGAGTCATGATCAAGGACTAGCTTTAGCCTACACATAGAACTGAGAGTCATGATCAAGGACTAGCTTTAGCTACACATAGAACTGAGAGTCATGATCAAGGACTAGCTTTAGCCATACACAGAACTGAGAGTCATGATCAAGGACTAGCTTTAGCCTACACATAGAACTGAGAGTCATGATCAAGGACTAGCTTTAGCCTACATAGAACTGAGAGTCATGATCAAGGACTAGCTTTAGCCTACATAAAACTGAGTCATGATCAAGGACTAGCTTTAGCCTACACATAGAACTGAGAGTCATGATCAAGGACTAGCTTTAGCCTACACATAGAACTGAGAGTCATGATCAAGGACTAGCTTTAGCCTACACATAGAACTGAGAGTCATGATCAAGGACTAGCTTTAGCCTACACATAGAACTGAGAGTCATGATCATAGAACTGAGAGGATAGGCTTTAGCCTACACATAGAACTGAGAGTCATGATCAAGGACTAGCTTTAGCCTATACATAGAACTGAGAGTCATGATCAAGGACTAGCTTTAGCCTACACATAGAACTGAGAGTCATGATCAAGGACTAGCTTTAGCCTACACAGAACTGAGTCATGATCAAGGACTAGCTTTAGCCTATACATAGAACTGAGAGTCATGATCAAGGACTAGAAGAGAGTTTAGCCTACACATAGAACTGAGAGTCATGATCAAGGACTAGCTTTAGCCTACACATAGAACTGAGAGTCATGATCAAGGACTAGCTTTAGCCTACACATAGAACTGAGTCAGTCATAGAACTGAGAGTCATGATCAAGGACTAGCTTTAGCCTACACATAGAACTGAGAGTCATGATCAAGGACTAGCTTTAGCCTACACATAGAACTGAGAGTCATGATCAAGGACTAGCTTTAGCCTACACATAGAACTGAGAGTCATGATCAAGGACTAGCTTTAGCCTACACATAGAACTGAGAGTCATGATCAAGGACTAGCTTTAGCTTCCTCATAGAACTGAGAGTCATGATCAAGGACTAGCTTTAGCCTACACAGAACTGAGAGTCATGATCAAGGACTAGCTTTAGCCTACACATAGAACTGAGAGTCATGATCAAGGACTAGCTTTAGCCTACACATAGAACTGAGAGTCATGATCAAGGACTAGCTTTAGCCTACACATAGAACTGAGCGTCATGATCAAGGACTAGCTTTAGCGTACACATAGAACTGAGAGTCATGATCAAGGACTAGCTTTAGCCTACACAGAACTGAGAGTCATGATCAAGGACTAGCTTTAGCCTATACATAGAACTGAGAGTCAAGATCAAGGACTAGCTTTAGCCTACACAGAACTGGGAGTCATGATCAAGGACTAGCTTTAGCCTACACAGAACTGAGAGTCATGATCAAGGACTAGCTTTAGCCTATACATAGAACTGAGAGTCATGATCAAGGACTAGCTTTAGCCTATACATAGAACTGAGAGTCATGATCAAGGACTAGCTTTAGCCTATACATAGAACTGAGAGTCATGATCAAGGACTAGCTTTAGCCTACACATAGAACTGAGAGTCATGATCAAGGACTAGCTTTAGCCTACACATAGAACTGAGAGTCATGATCAAGGACTAGCTTTAGCCTATACATAGAACTGAGAGTCATGATCAAGGACTAGCTTTAGCCTACACATAGAACTGAGAGTCATGATCAAGGACTAGCTTTAGCCTACACATAGAACTGAGAGTCATGATCAAGGACTAGCTTTAGCCTACACATAGAACTGAGAGTCATGATCAAGGACTAGCTTTAGCCTATACATAGAACTGAGAGTCATGATCAAGGACTAGCTTTAGCCTACACATAGAACTGAGAGTCATGATCAAGGACTAGCTTTAGCCTACACATAGAACTGAGAGTCATGATCAAGGACTAGCTTTAGCCTACACATAGAACTGAGAGTCATGATCAAGGACTAGCTTTAGCCTACACATAGAACTGAGAGTCATGATCAAGGACTAGCTTTAGCCTACACATAGAACTGAGAGTCATGATCAAGGACTAGCTTTAGCCTACACATAGAACTGAGAGTCATGATCAAGGACTAGCTTTAGCCTACACACAGAACTGAGAGTCATGATCAAGGACTAGCTTTAGCCTATACATAGAACTGAGAGTCATGATCAAGGACTAGCTTTAGCCTACACATAGAACTGAGAGTCATGATCAAGGACTAGCTTTAGCCTATACATAGAACTGAGAGTCATGATCAAGGACTAGCTTTAGCCTACACATAGAACTGAGAGTCATGATCAAGGACTAGCTTTAGCCTACACATAGAACTGAGAGTCATGATCAAGGACTAGCTTTAGCCTACACATAGAACTGAGAGTCATGATCAAGGACTAGCTTTAGCCTACACATAGAACTGAGAGTCATGATCAAGGACTAGCTTTAGCCTACACATAGAACTGAGAGTCATGATCAAGGACTAGCTTTAGCCTACACATAGAACTGAGAGTCATGATCAAGGACTAGCTTTAGCCTATACATAGAACTGAGAGTCATGATCAAGGACTAGCTTTAGCCTATACATAGAACTGAGAGTCATGATCAACGACTAGCTTTAGCCTACACAGAACTGGGAGTCATGATCAAGGACTAGCTTTAGCCTATACATAAAACTGAGTCATGATCAAGGACTAGGTTTAGCCTACACATAGAACTGAGAGTCATGATCAAGGACTAGCTTTAGCCTACACATAGAACTGAGAGTCATGATCAAGGACTAGCTTTAGCCTACACATAGAACTGAGAGTCATGATCAAGGACTAGCTTTAGCCTACACATAGAACTGAGAGTCATGATCAAGGACTAGCTTTAGCCTACACATAGAACTGAGAGTCATGATCAAGGACTAGCTTTAGCCTACACATAGAACTGAGAGTCATGATCAAGGACTAGCTTTAGCCTACACATAGAACTGAGAGTCATTATCAAGGACTAGCTTTAGCCTACACATAGAACTGAGAGTCATGATCAAGGACTAGCTTTAGCTTCCTCATAGAACTGAGAGTCATGATCAAGGACTAGCTTTAGCCTACACAGAACTGAGAGTCATGATCAAGGACTAGCTTTAGCCTATACATAGAACTGAGAGTCATGATCAAGGACTAGCTTTAGCCTACACATAGAACTGAGAGTCATGATCAAGGACTAGCTTTAGCCTACACATAGAACTGAGAGTCATGATCAAGGACTAGCTTTAGCCTACACATAGAACTGAGAGTCATGATCAAGGACTAGCTTTAGCCTACACAGAACTGAGAGTCATGATCAAGGACTAGCTTTAGCCTACACATAGAACTGAGAGTCATGATCAAGGACTAGCTTTAGCCTACACATAGAACTGAGAGTCATGATCAAGGACTAGCTTTAGCCTACACATAGAACTGAGAGTCATGATCAAGGACTAGCTTTAGCCTACACATAGAACTGAGAGTCATGATCAAGGACTAGCTTTAGCCTACACATAGAACTGAGAGTCATGATCAAGGACTAGCTTTAGCCTACACATAGAACTGAGAGTCATGATCAAGGACTAGCTTTAGCCTACACATAGAACTGAGAGTCATGATCAAGGACTAGCTTTAGCCTACACATAGAACTGAGAGTCATGATCAAGGACTAGCTTTAGCCTACACATAGAACAGAGAGTCATGATCAAGGACTAGCTTTAGCCTACACATAGAACTGAGAATCATGATCAAGGACTAGCTTTAGCCTATACATAGAACTGAGAGTCATGATCAAGGACTAGCTTTAGCCTATACATAGAACTGAGAGTCATGATCAAGGACTAGCTTTAGCCTACACAGAACTGGGAGTCATGATCAAGGACTAGCTTTAGCCTATACATAAAACTGAGTCATGATCAAGGACTAGGTTTAGCCTACACATAGAACTGAGTGTCATCATCAAGGACTAGCTTTAGCCTACACATGGAACTGAGAGTCATGATCAAGGACTAGCTTTAGCCTACACATAGAACTGAGAGTCATCATCAAGGACTAGCTTTAGCCTACACATTGAACTGAGAGTCATCATCAAGGACTAGCTTTAGCCTACACATAGAACTGAGAGTCATGATCAAGGACTAGCTTTAGCCTACACAGAACTGAGAGTCATGATCAAGGACTAGCTTTAGCCTATACATAGAACTGAGAGTCATGATCAAGGACTAGCTTTAGCCTACACATAGAACTGAGAGTCATGATCAAGGACTAGCTTTAGCCTACACATAGAACTGAGAGTCATGATCAAGGACTAGCTTTAGCCTGTACATAGAACTGAGAGTCATGATCAAGGACTAGCTTTAGCCTACACATAGAACAGAGATTCATGATCAAGGACTAGCTTTAGCCTACACATAGAACTGAGAATCATGATCAAGGACTAGCTTTAGCCTATACATAGAACTGAGAGTCATGATCAAGGACTAGCTTTAGCCTATACATAGAACTGAGAGTCATGATCAAGGACTAGCTTTAGCCTACACAGAACTGGGAGTCATGATCAAGGACTAGCTTTAGCCTATACATAAAACTGAGTCATGATCAAGGACTAGGTTTAGCCTACACATAGAACAGAGAGTCATGATCAAGGACTAGCTTTAGCCTACACATAGAACTGAGAGTCATGATCAAGGACTAGCTTTAGCCTACACATAGAACTGAGAGTCATGATCAAGGACTAGCTTTAGCCTATACATAGAACTGAGAGTCATGATCAAGGACTAGCTTTAGCCTATACATAGAACAGAGAGTCATGATCAAGGACTAGCTTTAGCCTACACATAGAACTGAGTGTCATGATCAAGGACTAGCTTTAGCCTACACATAGAACTGAGTCATGATCAAGGACTAGCTTTAGCCTACACAGAACTGAGAGTCATGATCAAGGACTAGCTTTAGCCTATACATAGAACTGAGCGTCATGATCAAGGACTAGCTTTAGCCTACACATAGAACTGAGAGTCATGATCAAGGACTAGCTTTAGCCTATACATAGAACTGAGAGTCAAGATCAAGGACTAGCTTTAGCCTACACAGAACTGGGAGTCAAGATCAAGGACTAGCTTTAGCCTATACATAAAACTGAGAGTCATGATCAAGGACTAGCTTTAGCCTATACATAGAACTGAGAGTCATGATCAAGGACTAGCTTTAGCCTATACATAGAACTGAGAGTCATGATCAAGGACTAGCTTTAGCCTATACATAGAACTGAGAGTCATGATCAAGGACTAGCTTTAGCCTATACATGGAACTGAGAGTCATAATCAAGGACTAGCTTTAGCCTATACATAGAACTGAGAGTCATGATCAAGGACTAGCTTTAGCCTACACATAGAACTGAGAGTCATTATCAAGGACTAGCTTTAGCCTACACATAGAACTGAGAGTCATGATCAAGGACTAGCTTTAGCCTACACATAGAACTGAGAGTCATGATCAAGGACTAGCTTTAGCCTACACATAGAACTGAGAGTCATGATCAAGGACTAGCTTTAGCCTACACATAGAACTGAGAGTCATGATCAAGGACTAGCTTTAGCCTACACATAGAACTGAGAGTCATGATCAAGGACTAGCTTTAGCCTACACATTGAACTGAGTGTCATCATCAAGGACTAGCTTTAGCCTACACATAGAACTGAGAGTCATGATCAAGGACTAGCTTTAGCCTACACATTGAACTGAGAGTCATGATCAAGGACTAGCTTTAGCCTACACATAGAACTGAGAGTCATCATCAAGGACTAGCTTTAGCCTACACATTGAACTGAGAGTCATCATCAAGGACTAGCTTTAGCCTACACATAGAACTGAGAGTCATCATCAAGGACTAGCTTTAGCCTACACATAGAACTGAGAGTCATGATCAAGGACTAGCTTTAGCCTACACATAGAACTGAGAGTCATCATCAAGGACTAGCTTTAGCCTACACATAGAACTGAGAGTCATGATCAAGGACTAGCTTTAGCCTACACATAGAACTGAGAGTCATGATCAAGGACTAGCTTTAGCCTACACATTGAACTGAGAGTCATCATCAAGGACTAGCTTTAGCCTACACATAGAACTGAGAGTCATCATCAAGGACTAGCTTTAGCCTACACATAGAACTGAGAGTCATCATCAAGGACTAGCTTTAGCCTACACATAGAACTGAGAGTCATCATCAAGGACTAGCTTTAGCCTACACATAGAACTGAGAGTCATCATCAAGGACTAGCTTTAGCCTACACATAGAACTGAGAGTCATCATCAAGGACTAGCTTTAGCCTACACAGAACTGAGAGTCATGATCAAGGACTAGTTAGTTCTTTCAGATCAGTGAAGGAGAGGGACAAGTTTTAGACACCTGAGAAACAGCCCAAGTGTAAGAAGTTAGTGTTGTGTTGAATTAAGAAGGTAGTCCTTTATTCTATAGTTTAAAGTACATCTTCATTTACACTACTTCCCTACCAACACCCATTTGTTTTTAGTCAGGTAATACTTTTATTTTATACTGTGTTTTTTAACTTGTTCAAGTCCTATCAGTTTATAGTTATCAGAGGAACGACTTGTCAACTTGGAATAAGAACTTGGGAATGTTAGCAAACCATTTATAGTGTTCAAAAAACACTGTTATGTTTATTTTGATAAATCAAGGTTTGTTGTTATATTTAGCTGCATAAAATGCTGCCATCAAAGTCATTTCTGTGGTAGCTGATGTCAGAGATCAGCATGTGGGGAAAATCAGGGTCCAAAGATGATAACTGAGTTTTCTAAGTTGGGATCTGATATTTCAAATCAAATTTTGTTTGTCAAATACGCCAAATACAACAGGTGTAGACCTTACCGTGAAATGCTTACTTACACGCCCTTAAACCAACAATGCAGTTCAAGACATAGAGTTAAGACCTCTACAGGATTGGTGGGTCCTCCGCGGGACGGTTGAGCTAACGTAGGCTAATGCGATTAGCATGAGGTTGTAAGTAACAAGAACATTTCCCAGGACATAGACATATCTGATATTGCCAGGAAGCTTAAATTCTTGTTAATCTAACTGCACTATCCAATTTACAGTAGCTATTACAGTGAAATAATACCATGCAATTGTTTGAGGAGAGTGCACAGTTTCAAACTTAAAGTTATTAATAACCCAACTGATACAACATTTTGAACAGAAATGCAATGGTTCATTGGATCAGTCTAAAACTTTGCACATACTCTGCTGCCATCTCGTGACCAACATCTAAATTGCAACTGGGCTGGAATAATACATTATGGCCTTTCTCTTGCATTTCAAAGATGATGGTACAAAAAAAATACAAAAAGCTGTTATTTTTTTCTTTGTATTATCTTTTACCAGATCTAATGTGTTATATTCTCCTAAAATGAATTTCAAATTTCCATTAACTTCAAAGTGTTTACTTTCAAATGGTATCAGGAATATGCATATCCTTGCTTCATTTCCTGAGCTACAGGCAGTTAGATCTGGGCTATTTTAGGTAAAAATTTAAAAAAAGGGGTGGATCCTTAAGAGGATTTATTAAACAAATGTTTACTAAATAAACTAAAGTAAAAAATAAAATGAAAAGTAACACAATAATATAACAATTACAGGGCTATATATAGGGAGTACCAGTACCGAGTCAATGTGCTGGGGTATTTAGTCAAGGTCATTTGTACATATAGGTAGGGGTAAAGTGACTATGCATAGATAATAAACAGTGAGTATCAGCAGTGGGAAAAGAAAGGGGCGGGGGGATTAAAGTACAATTACTCAACAAGCTGAAGGCCCTGGGATAAACAACCCATTTAATCAGTAACTAAAGTATCATTATGTAACTGTGGAGAGCATGATTTACAAGAAAACCCCTGACTGACTAGAAAGGAGCAGAGTGAACTATATGTGTCCGTTATAACATAAATGTAAGATGGTTATCCGGATGTAGTGGTGTTTATGTGTAACTGTTACCTGTGTGCCTGTTGGAGATGTGGACTCCAGTGACGTGACTCGAGTACCACCATACATTGATGGCAATTCTGTTGCTGAAAGCAGAGAATCACATCGGTTTATATGGTTTATATGGGAAATTACCGTAGAAAAAGTATGTTCTGCCTTGTGCCGCTGCATCGACAGATGTGAAAAGTCAAGGGACATTTTTTAGTACTGTCCTATATTTCCAATGCGTGTCGCTTGAAAATATGTGCCCTGAGCAAGAGTTTCCATTCGTGTTTATCCTCAGCCAATCACAGACTTCTCAACACGCATGTAGTGGGGAAAAAACAACACTCAATTCTAATTGGAGATTCCACAATATCAGTCAAACAGTAGCTGTAGTATCAACACTCAGCTGTAAATGTAACTTTTTATTTAACTAGAAATGTCAGTTAAGAACAAATTCTTATTTACAATGACGGCCTATGCCAGCAAAACCCAGACGACACTGGGTCAATTGTGCACCGCCCTATGGGACTCCCAATCACAGCTGGATGTGATGCAGCCTGGATTCAAACCAGGGACTGCAGTGATCCCTCTTGCACTGAGATGCAGTGTCTTAGACTTCTGCGCCACTTGGGAGCCCAATCATGATTTGGATGGTGTTATTGGTAATGATGATTCAAAAAACATTTATATTTCATGATCTGTGAAGTTTAATATGTAGGCGTATGTCCTGTACTAGTCAGTTACAGATTCAGGTATAGGCGACATGGGCATCTGCCCACTGGAAGCCCTGGGTAGGGGAAGCAGGGGAATCTATCAAGTAGCGCACCTCTAACTTTGTACAGTACTAATGCAATTAGTAAATTCATTCACACTACGAAATGCTACTTAATAAACCACAATTCATTCATAATGCTGTGAATATATAGATTCAGACATATTGTTGCATTTTATTCTGGTTTATGCGAAATCGTTCAGAATAATATAAAACCAGTCTGAACACCACCAAGGTGAATTAGTTTAGTCTTGACTCTTGATTGACAGTGTTGGGGGATGGGTAATGTATTGATGCTCGAGTGCCAAATCAACACAAATGGATAAGAAAAGGTCTAAGTCATCAGGTGAGTTTAGGAAAAAGAGGAAAGAAGAAGATGAGAAAGGTGCAAAAGATAAAGGTATGCAGCTACGTCATCTCTTTATGAGTATAATATTATGCATGATGAAATAGGCTACTTACGTTTGTTAGTCTATGTTGCTTTGCAATACTATTACACATAGGGTGACAATATTCAGTTCTCTGTCCAACTAGCTTACACAAGATTGGATATCAATTCACACAGTTTCATCGTGATAATGTGTGTAACCTGCAGCAAAACCATTACCTAACTAGCACATTATTGATTTGGTTAACTTTCATTGAGATGACATCATAAAGGTTTTCTGTGATTGTATTGGTCCTGAGCTCAGTAAGGGGAATCTCCAATGCTGTAGGCTAATTTAAAAGGCCCAGGGAGCCGTACAAGCTAGAACAGCCACTGGTACTAGTAGTCCTACTGCAAGGAAAACAGAAAATATAACCTACATTTAAAAATTCCATTCAAAACCCAATAATAAGACAAACTGAATTGGTCCACCCACACAGACAGCATCGTGAAGAAGGCGCAGCAGTGCCTCTTCAACCTCAGGAGGCTGAAGAAATTCGGCTTGTCACCAAAAGCACTCACAAACTTCTATAGATGCACAATCGAGAGCATCCTGTCGGGCTGTATCACCGCCTGGTACGGCAACTGCTCCGTCCACAACCGTAAGGCTCTCCAGAGGGTAGTGAGGTCTGCACAACGCATCACCGGGGGCAAACTACCTGCCCTCCAGGACACCTACACCTCCCGATGTCACAGGAAGGCCATAAAGATCATCAAGGACAACAACCACCCGAGCCACTGCCTGTTCACCCCGCTATCGTCCAGAAGGCGAGGTCAGTACAGGTGCATCAAAGCTGGGACCGAGAGACTGAAAAACAGCTTCTATCTCAAGGCCATCAGACTGTTAAACAGCCACCACTAACATTGAGTGGCTGCTGCCAACACACTGACTCAACTCCAGCCACTTTAATAATGGGAATTGATGGGAAATGATGCATCACTACCCACTTTAAACAATACTACCTAATATAATGTTTACATACCCTACATTATTCATCTCATATGTATATGTATATGTATATACTGTACCCTATATCATCTACTGCATCTTTATGTAATACATGTATCACTAGCCACTTTAACTATGCCACTTTGTTTACATACTCATCTCATATGTATATACTGCACTCAATACCATCTACTGTATCTTGCCTATGCCGCTCTGTACCATCACTCATTCATATATCTTTATGTACATATTCTTTATCCCCTTACACTTGTGTCTATAAGGTAGTAGTTTTGGAATTGTTAGCTAGATTACTTGTTGGTTATTACTGCATTGTCGGAACTAGAAGCACAAGCATTTCACTACACTCGCATTAACATCTGCTAACCATGTGTATGTGACAAATACAATTTGATTTGATTTGATTTGATTAGGGACTTGCCCTGAGCTCAGGAACCTGAGACGTGCCCATTATTACCTGGAGGACTTGACTCGAGACTCTTCTCTTTTAATTTTACCAACAAACAGAATCACTTATAGTCTAGTTCAGTCCCATGTAAAGTGCATTCGGAAAGTATTCAGACCCCATCCCTTTTTTCACCTTTTGTGATGTTACAGCCTTGTTCTAAAATTGATTTAATTATATTTATTCCTCAATCTGCACACAATACCCCATAATGATTAAGTGAAAACAGGTTTTTTATAAATTTGTGCAAATTTATATATTAAAAAACAAAAATGAATACCATATTTACATAAGTAATCAGACCGTTTGCTGAGTCTCGAAATTGAGCTCAAACGTAAAACCTGTGTTCAACAGCCCTACATCTCTTTTTCAAGTGAGCCCTGGTCAAGAAACCAGAATACATATAGTTACACAACACATCATACAACCGTTAAAACAGTGTCAAGTGCATAAGAGTGAAAGTCAGATACTTGAAAAGCCAATTTTTGCTGTGATCTCGGGACTGCTAGGGTTAACCATGTTCTGATGCTGTTGCCCTTGGTCTTAGATTACGCCCACTTCTCTATAAAGCGTCAGCTGCATCTCCACTTGTAGACATATGACTGTAGGTCCCCAACTCAGCAGGCAGGCAAAGGTAAGGACATCTAGAACTGTACTATTTTAACACCAAACACATTGTTGTGTGTTCAAATATAAAATGGCTATTTTTGGTATTTATTGACATAAAGAAAGTTAAATATGGAACTTTGTAAGATTCTTAGGACTTTATATGCACTTTATTTCATACAACACCTTCTGTAATAAGTTATATGAGTAATGAGATGTTTTTATATTCATTGTACCATGAGTAACTAATGCAAATGTTTAATTTCTAGATGATTAAAATAATATAGGCAACACAATGCAATATGATGTAGGCATTTTGTCCATTCCTCAAAGGAAAAATATCAGGGACTAACATGGACTTAAAATATAATATGGATTATGCACTTCTAATGCTTATCTTAGTGTTAGATCACAATGTGTACAGGTTGATGACATGACTTCTGACAAGCTTTCTGGAAATACTGGAGTACCACAGTGTTCAATTCTTGGCTATTTCTCAAATTGCAGGAAGAGTTTAATGTTGTCCAACCTTACCTCTTTCAGCTCAAATTGGTCTTTTGGCGGCAATCAGTAGTTGAAATAATAACAAAGCGTCATCCCCGTCCCTGTTTTGGTAAAAATGTGGGTGATAGAGAATTGTAACCATTTTGGAGAATTGTAACCATTCTCAAATTCATAGACCGAGCTATGGATGCAAGGATAGACCATGATTGTAAATGTTTTATCAATGTTTTGAGGCTATATAGTGTTTGTTTACATTTACTTTGTTTACAAACATTTGACCAAAGCAAGCTTATATGTTGGGTTCTGTTGGGCTAGGACAGTTGAACTAAACTCATGAGGCTTTTATAAGTTGTTCTTCAAGAATCAATGGGTACATATCATTCATTTATAAGTCCAAAAATTGATGTAGCAAATGCTGATTTCCCTTTTAAATGCATAGCAATAAAAACAAATTGTATTCTCAAGGACAAGAAAGCAACCTCCTAACACTACATCAGATTGTCACTTTGCAAAACAAGCCCATTTCTTGTTCTTGAGAATACCATTAGTTGTTCTTCCCTGCACACACTAGACACACATTACCATGATGCTTTAAGACTTGTAACCAACACAATATATACCTAATATCAGTTAGCAGGACGGTCATCCTAAACTGTAAGGCGATAGACTCACTGGTACATGTTTGTAAGACCATCTTAGGGCAGGTGCCAATATATTTAAGCACTTTAATCAGCCATGGGGAGATCCTCAATTGCATCGCTAATATTTCAACCTGACGGTAAACTATTCAATACAAGAGAGAAAGAAAATGTTGAGCTAACACTTTCGCGCAAATGAACTAATTAAAGGACATCTGGCTATCCCCTGACGCGATTTGATAAATCTCGTTCATTTTTCAGAATAAAAGCTTGAAACTATGTCTAAAGACTGATCACACCCTGTGGAAGACAGGGTAGCCTAGTGGTTAGAGCGTTGGACTAGTAACCGAAAGGTTGCAAGTTCGAATCCATGAGCTGGCAAGGTACAAATCTGTCGTTCTGCCCCTGAACAGGCAGTTAACCCACTGTTCCTAGGCCGTCATTGAAAATAAGAATTTGTTCTTAACTGACTTGCCTAGTAAAATAAAGGTAAAAAAAAGACATAGGAAAAGGAATCTGGTTGATATCCCTTTAAATGGAGGAAAGGCATGCAATGGAACAGGGATTTTTCAAAATAAGAGGCACTTCCGGGTTGGATTTTGCCTGCAAAATCAGTTCGGTTATACTCCCACACAATATTTTGACAGTTTTGGAAACTTAGAGTGTTTTCTATCCTAATCTCTCAATTATATGCATAGTCTAGCATCTGGGACTGAGAAATAGGCAGCTTACATTGGGAACGTTGTTTTTCGAAACATAAAAATACTGCCCTTTAGCTTCAAGAGGGAGCATCAGGTATGGCTGTAAAGTCAACCAATCTTTTTGTGAGAAATTGCAGTGGTCACTCAAAACATTTATAAAGTATAAATAGCAATCACTTTAGATGAGGGGCTGCAAAAACACTTTACTAATAATTAGTAAATGGTTATAAATGTGGGACTAATGATTACTAAATGGTGAATTCACTATCAATACCTTATAAATGGTTTATTACCGTTTTTGCATATGGTATGATATAACAAAAATGTGTATACAAAGTGGTGGAATTTCCCTTGTTATTTTCAATTTCAGCCTAACCAATAAGGGAACATGTTATGTTTAACAGGTAAAGTCACTTTCCTTTTTCCAAACGTATCACCTCTCCTATGTGATGGTCACAACAGGCCATGAAAGCCATAGTATGAATTAAGCCCAAACTAGGCATGCCAGACTAGGCATCAAGGTGCCCTAATTCTAAATGGAATCTATTGTGCTTTATCCTCAACAGACCAGAATTGAGGATTCAATGTCATAATGTCTTAATAAACATGTTAACCTAGAATTCAACTTTTATAGGAATGTGAAGAGGAAGAATCACTGTCAAAAGCCATAGATGAGTCGAAACCAGAAGAAGGTTCCTCAAGAGAAAACATGAAAACAACCCAAGGTACCACAACACACTCCACATTCAATGATATATTACTTGGTAACACTTTGTCATTAAAAATGAATGAATAAGCATGTATAAACTATTTAAAGGTTATAAGTATGTTTTACGTGTGAGATCTCTGAGAAACTGATGAAAAGTGAAAAGGGTTACAACCATCCCTGCTCTCCCCTACAATTGTACATCAATATTTACAGATGGATTGTTCACATAGATACACTGATTTAAGTAAAGAATATTCAATGACATGGTACAGTTCTATGAAAATATACCATGATGACATGGGAGCTTCAGAGGTGTAAACCTAAGGGGGCATTTCCCTGCATAGTTTTTATTATAAAATACAATTATGTAATGATGCATAATGCTTGATCTAGTATAATATTAATGAACAACAGAGTAACTTGCTGTGGTGACAACACAAATAGAAAGAAACTTAGACGTTTTTATCCAAAACAACTCCACTGTACACACATATTACTTAGTTCACACATACAATTAGGTGAGACACACACATTCACACTGAGTGAGGACCTAATGTAACATTAACAGCGGTACAAAGTCTGGAAAACATGTCATACTGTAGACAGTTTGAATAGCTCTCTTTACGGCCTATAAAGTTATACAATAACAATGCATGGAAAGCCCAACTAGTCTTTCAACAGCAAGTGGTTCAGTCTGCCTGAGCACCTGGGCTTCTTCCAGTTATGTATCTGATCAATCATTTGACATTTACATTCATTAACTATATGTTGTTTTGAGCCATCGGTCTCTTTTCCAGTGTCTAATCTGTTGGAGTAAAGCAGTTGTTTTTGTGTGTTTTAAAATAATAATTGTATTAATAATGTGCTACTGCAGGTGTTTTGTGATTAAGACATGCTTTATTATTCATGATCAGTAGTTACTATGACATTGATTGACTGTCATTGAAAGTGACCCTCAGTCTCCCATCAACAGAGTGAATGGTAAAGAAATGGTTAAAAGTGGAATATATTTATGTAGGTAATATTTACTGAAGGTTGAGTTTCTTATCTGGAAGTTATTTGTTGTTGATCATTATTGAGTATTTCCCTCCAAAATGTAGTCAGTCAAACATTGTTAATGACTTTATATGGTGTAGTATTATTTATTATGTGCTGTACTCTCTTTGTAATGTCAGTAATTAAATAGTTCCTGCCTGGATTTGTACACGTACCACTAAAACATTAACTTCATGAAAGCTATTTCATCTTGTAATGTGTTTCTACTATGTGTTTTGTAATTAGGAAATGTTTTACTGTTGTTGATCACACAGTTACCAAACTGATTTGTCAATTAAAGTGATCCTCAGTCTACCATCAAAATGGTGACAGAGAAAATGGCAAAGATTGTCAAAGGGAAAATATACTGTGCATGTAGACAATTCAACTTGAAAATATTCAAGGACAATTAATTTGTTCTGGAAGTTATTATATTGTTGATTATTTAATTGTTACCAAATGTATTTCAGTCGATCAAAACTTTGACTTGAGTCTGCTGTGAACATCATGTCAAACTGTTGTTGACAGAGCCTTATATTTAGAAACAATATTATTTGTTAATAATGTGTTCTTAAAACCTTTTAGGGCTAGGTGTCCGGGATGAAAGTCGACAACATCCGGTAAAATTGGAGAGCGCCAAATTCAAATAAAAGTCGTAATATTAAACATTCATTAAAATACAGGTGTCTTACATCTTTCAAAATCTTAGAATTTTGTTAATCAAACTGCGTTGTCCGATTTACAATAGGCTTTACGGCGAAAGCATAGCATGCGATTGTCTGAGGACAGCGCTCCACGTCAACATATTTATCAACCAGCACAGGCGTCACAAAATCACAAACAGTGATAAAATAAATCACTTACTTTTGAAGATCTTCCTGTGTTTGCAATCCCAAGGGTCCCCGCTACACAACGAATGGTTGTTTTGTTTTGATAAAGTCCTTCTTTATATCCCAAAAAGTCTGTTTAGTAGGCGCCATCGATTTCAGTATTCCACTCGTTCAACATGCAGACAAAGGAGTCCAAAAAGATACTGGTAAACTTCGTCCAAACAAGTCAAATGATGTTTCTAATTCATCCTCAGGTACTCTAATATCTAAATAAACGATCATATTTCATACAGAAAGTAGTATGTTCAATAGGAAAGCAAAAGAACGAAGAGCGTGGCCTCATTCACGCCCGCCAAAACAATACTTTTAATATGGAGCTCTCTTCAGAAAAACTACAATTATTTCTTTGTTTTTCAAAAAACAAGCCTGAAACCTTGTTTAAAGACTGTTGAAATCTAGTGGAAGCCATAGGTACTGCAATCTGGGTGACAGAAATAACATTGAGCAATAGCTTTGCATTGGAAGAGCCTGGGAGCGCAAAAAAATATATTCTTCGATTGGATTTTCTTCGGATTTCCGCCTGCTATATCAATTCTGTTATACTCACAGACATTATTTGAACAGTTTTAGAAACTTCAACGTGTTTTCTATCCAATCATAGGCATATCCTATCTTCTGGGCCTGAGTAACAGGTAGTTTATTTTGGGCATGTCAGACAGGCGGAAATTCGGAAAAAGGGACCCTAGCCCTAGTTACTATGACATACCATTGCTTTAACTAATCAGAATCATAGACAACAAGGTAACCTTGAAAGTGTACTTGCTTTCAGATGTCTTTATGATTATATTGTCAGGTACTATCAGGTGCTGTCTTCATACTGTCAGTTATAGGAGTGGCTGTTATATATTTACAGACTGATGCTGTACTGACTAATTCTTCGACCTTGTGATCTCTAGGGTGATTTAGATTACATGGTATAAACTATGTAATAGCCTACATTTGCTCCAGGTGACTCTAAATGCAGCAAAATGTTGTCATGGTAATTGTAAACATTCAAGTTCACAAAAATGTTTTTTACAATGAACATGAACATTAACAACATGACAATGAACATCAGGCCGTAGCTTATTTTAGTACTATGCCTATGTAGCACATGGGGATGTGTGAAACTCACTCCTCAGCCTGAATTGTCCCCACTCAAACCGCTGGAACGCCCTCTTGCTGTTGAATAAATGGGTCAGGTGTTAATGAGTTACCAGTCTAGGTTACATTTATCACTGTTCTCCATCAGATAAACATGGCCTAAAATGGCAGAATGGTGTATACTTCAGCAATAATGCCCGAGAGGGTGTGATACTGTATATGGCCAATATAACACAGCTATGGGCTGTTCTTAGGCCCGACGCAAACAGTTATTTAGATTAATGGATGTGATAGGAGAACACTGAGGATGGATCAACAACATTGTAGTTACTCCACAATACTAACCTAAATGACAGGCTGAAAAGAATGAAGCCTGTACAGAATAAAACATATTACAAAAGATGCATCCTGTTTGCAACAAGGCACTAAAGTAGAACTGCAAAAAATGTGGCAAAGAAATACATTTTTTTGTTCTGCATACAAAGCGTTATGTTTGGGGCAAATCCAACAAAACAGTCACTGAGGACCACTCTTCATATTTTCAAGCATATTTGTGGCTACATCATGTTATCGGTATGCTTATCATCGACAAGGACAAGGGAGTTTTTTGGGGGATAAAAATAAATGTAATAAAGCTAAGCACAGGCAAGATCCTAGAAAAAAAACCTGGTTAAGTCTGCTTTCCGACTGACACTGGAAGATGAATTCACCTTGTAGCAATTACCCAAAACACAAGGCCAAATCAACATTGGAGTTGCTTACCAAGATGACATTGAATGTTCCGGGCTAGTCACAGTTTTGACTTAAATAGGCTTGAAAATCTATGGCAAATCTTGAAAATGGCTGTCTACCACAGGAGGTTGGTGGCACCTTAATTGGGGAGGAAGGGCTCGTGGTAAAGACTGGAGCGGAAAAGGTGGAATGGTTTCAAATACATGAGTCAATACATGTTAGAAACACCTTTTGGGGTCAGTCTCTAAGAGCACACCTGAATTGTACAATGTTTGCCCATAAATGTCGTAAATAAATGTCGTTCCATCTAATCAAGATATATGAGTGTCTTATTTTTCAGACATTTATTATACATTTTAGAATTGTTCTACCACGTTGACACCGTATTTTGTCAAATGACGCAATCCTTTTTTATCCCACTTTATAACACAATGAAATGTGGACAAATCCAACTACAATTTGTGACTAAAATTTCATTAGAAATTTCTGACGTAAATTATCAGCTAAATCACATGATGATATAAGTAGTCTATCCTAAATCAACTGATTTATCACACTAGACTAATACAGCAGCCATCAGCATTATATTATCAGAGTACTGAGGCAGTGCTGGACAGATATCTTGATTTGTTAAGACACTATTATTGATATGTGTACTGTAGTATTATCCCCAGTACAGCAGACCAACAGTAGGCCTATTTTGATTTTGTATTTAAACTTTTTAATATAATGATCTTTACTCTACTTATTTACAGATTGATATGGGACTAGACCAGTCATCTTCAGGATTGTGAGACTCCTCTCTGAGAGTTATGATGAGTTATCATCAGGGGGCTGAGGGTGGAGCCATCCTTAAAGAAAGACAGAAGGATGGGTCACCAAACAAGAATCTTGATGAGACCGTGGACCCTGATATGAGGTAGGCATGTGTGTGTGTATATGTGTGTGTGTATATGTGTGTGTGTATATGTGTGTGTGTGTGTGTGTCCGTCCATTGAAGCCCGTTGCACTTCTAATGATGACATCTGATGTAGTTATCAGGATAATTGTGTATTATAGTAATTATCAGGATAACTGTTTATTTGAGTAATTATCAGGATAACTGTTTATTATAGTATTTACTGACATTACAAGGTATAGTAATAGATTCAATTGGAAAATGCATTTGGAAAATGAAAATGAAATTTCAACTGTATGCTGTTTCCAGTCAGATAATGTTGGAACTCAGTTTCCTAACTTAACCCCTGCAGTATGTACTGCAGTCTTGCATTTCTATCAAACTAGTACTCTATTTGTGTTCACCACAGTCGTTTATTTTTTAACAGAAGCACAATTTTTTTTGTTCCATTCCACTTTTCGGACCAGCATAGTAATGTTCTGAACAGGTCTGACAGAGAGAAAAGTACCGTTTATATCGTTCCTTTCAGTTCCTTTGTTAACTTGTGAAGTCGACAGGTTTTATATTTAGCTCATTAATTTACTCCAATCAGTGCAGATAGAGCAGCTTTGTATGGACCGGGCAAGCTAGCTGTTTACATCCTTGAATGACAGACAAGT
This sequence comes from Oncorhynchus nerka, assembly GCF_034236695.1. Lineage (NCBI taxonomy): Eukaryota > Metazoa > Chordata > Actinopteri > Salmoniformes > Salmonidae > Oncorhynchus > Oncorhynchus nerka. The sequence continues at coordinate 16,517,025 of NC_088413.1, read as the reverse complement.
ATGACGTACATTTTGCAGGATTGGAAGAGAGTGAGAGAGAGGGATGCTGCCTTGAAGTGCTCGGCCTCATGATATGACATGCATTATAATGTGTTTAGGATATTAGTAGTAGGCCTATCATTACTTCACTTCGCTCCATGCAGACTGGCAGCTCTGGCTGCTCCATGCAGACTGGCAGCTCTGGCTGCTCCATGCAGACTGGCAGCTCTGGCTGCTCCATGCAGACTGGCAGCTCTGGCTGCTCCATGCAGACTGGCAGCTCTGGCTGCTCCATGCAGACTGGTGGCTCTGGCTACTCCATGCAGACTGGCAGCTCTGGCTTCTCCATGCAGATTAGCAGCTCTGGCTGCTCCATGCAGACTGACAGCTCTGGCTGCTCCATGTAGACTGGCTGCTCCATGCAGACTGGAGGCTCTGGCTGCTCCATGCAGACTGGCAGCTCTGGCTTCTCCATGCAGATTAGCAGCTCTGGCTGCGCTGAACAGGCAGGAGACTCCGGCAGCGCTGGAGAGAAGGAAGGCTCTGGCAGCGCTAAACAGGCGGGAGACTCCAGCAGCGCTGTAGAGGAGGAAGGCTCTGGCTGCGCTGAACAGGCGGGAGACTCCAGCAGCGCTGGAGAGGAGGAAGGCTCTGATAGCGCTGGAGAGGAGGAAGGCTCTGATAGCGCTAGACAGGCGAGGCGCACTGAAGGCCTGGTGCGTGGTGCTGGCACTGGTGGTACTGGACCGAGGACACGCACAGGAAGCCTGGTGCGAGGAGCTGCCACCGGAGGACTGGTGTGTGGAGGTGGCACTGGATAGACCGGAACGTGCAGGCGCACTGGAGCTCTTGAGCACCGAGCCTGCCCAACCTTACCTGGCTCGATGCCCACTCTAGCCCTGCCAATACGAAGAGCTGGTATGTACCGCACCGGGCTATGCACCCGCACTGGAGACACCGTGCGTTCCATAGCATAACACAGTGCCTGCCCGGTCTCTTTAGCCCCCCGGTAAGCACAGGAAGTTAGCGCAGGTCTCCTACCTGGCGTAGCCATACTCCCTGTGAGCCGCCCCCCAATACATTTTTGGGGCTGACTCTCGGGCTTCCATCCGCGTCGCCGTGCTGCCTCTTCTTACCAGCGCCTCACCGCTTTCTCTGCCTCCAGTTCTTCTTTGGGGCGGCGATATTCTCCAGGCTGTGTCCAGGGTCCTTTTCCGTCCAATATCTCCTCCCACATCCAGAAGTCCTGTGATCGCTGCTCCTTACGATAAACAGGGGGAGTTGGCTCAGGTTTGAACCCTGACTCTGCCACACTCTCCCTGAGTCCCCCCCCCCCAAGACATTTTTGGGGCTGACTCTTGGTCTTCCGTCCGCGCCGCCATGCTTGCTTCGCCAACTTCATTCTCCGATAACCTGCTTCGCACTGCTACAGCGAATCCCAGGCGGGCTCCGGCACTGGTGGTGGGTGATTCTGTTACGGTTTTCTTCCGTTGAAGGAGAGTCGGACCAAAATGCAGCGTGATTAGTTTGATACATCTTTAATGACGAAAAAAACACGAACAATACAAAAACAACAAACGGAATGTGAAAACCTATACAGCCTATCTGGTGACTACAAACACAGAGACAGGAACAATCACCCACGAAACACTCAAAGAATATGGCTGCCTAAATATGGTTCCCAATCAGAGACAACGATAATCACCTGCCTCTGATTAAGAACCGCCTCAGGCAACCATAGACTTTCCTAGACAACCCTACTCAGCCACATTCCCAATACCTACTAAAACCCCAATACAAAAACACACCACAAAATAAACCCATGTCACACCCTGGCCTGACCAAATAAATAAAGAAAACACAAAATACTAAGACCAAGGCGTGATATCACTGAATTAAATAATTGTATGCTAGCTAGATACAGAGCCTTCAGAAAGTATTCATACCCTTGGACTTATAGCCCATTTTGTTGTTACAGCCTGAATTCAAAATTGATTACATTAATTTTTGTTCTCACGCATCTGCACACAATACCCATAATGACAAAGTGAAAACATTTTGGGGATTTTAATTTGCAAAGGTATTAAAAAAAAAAAAAAAAAATGTATGGTGCATTCGGAAACTATTCAGACCCCTTGACTTTTTCTACATTTTGTTATGTTACAGCCTTATTAAATTGCCCCCCCGCCCTCATCACTCTACACACAATACCCCATAATGACAAAGTAAAAACAGGTTTTGAGAAATGTTTGCAAATGTATTTTTTTTAAATCAGAAATATCACATTTACATAAGTATTCAGACCATTTACGTGAAGCACCTTTGGCAAAGATTACAGCCTTGAGTCTTCTTGGGTATGACGCTACAAGTTTGGCACACCTGTCTTTGGGGAGTTTGTCCCATTCTTCTCCACAGATCCTCTCAAGCGCTGTCAGGTTGGATGGGGAGCGTCGCTGCACAGCTATTCAGGTCTCTCCAGAGATGTTCGATCGGGTTCAAGTCCGGGCTCTGGCTGCGCCACTCAAGGACATTGAGACTTTTCCCAAAGCCACTCCTGTGTTGTCTTGGCTGTGTGCTTAGCATCATTGCCCTGTTGGAAGGTGAATCTTCACCCCAGTCTGAAGTCCTGAGTGCTCTGGAGCAGGTTTTCATCAAGGATCTCTCTGTACTTTGCTCCATTCATCTTTCCCTTGATCCTGACTAGTCTCTCAGTCCCTGCCACTGAAAAACTTCCCCACAGCACGATGCTTCCACCACCATGCTTCACCATAGGGATTGTGACAGGTTTCTTCCAGACGTGACGCTTGGCATTCCGGCCAAAGAGTTCAATCTTGGTTTCATCAGACCAGAGAATCTTGTTTCCCATGGACTGAGAGTCCTCCAGGCATACCCCAAGTGGGTTGTCATGTGCCCTTGCATCTATCTGGCCACTCTACCATAAAGGCCTGATTGGTGGAGTGCTGCAGAGATGGTTGCCCTTCTGGAAGGTTCTCCCAACTCCACAGAGAAATTCTGGTGCTCTGTCAGAGTGACTATTGGATTCTAGGTCACCTCCCTATCCAGGCTGCATCACATCCGGCCGTGATTGGGAGTCCCATAGGGCGGCGTACAATTGGCCCAGCGCCGTCAAGGTTTGGCTGTCATTGTAAATAAGAATTTGTTCTTAATTAAGAGTGTTGGTTAGTAACCGAAAGGTGGCTAGTTCGAAACCCTTGAGCAAGGCACTTAACCTTAGTCGCTCTGGATAAGAGCGTCTGCTAAATGGCTAAACTGTAAATGTAAACTAGGCCTCTATGTAATGATTTGTTAACTTGTCATTATTCACTACTCCTCTGATGACATGGCAGGCAGTTTGGCAGCACACTCATGACATCTCAGCAAAGCAAAGGCTCTTTTGATAGCTACCATATTTTTTATTAAAACATTTTTTATTAAAACACGACAAAAACATTTTCCTTTTACATCCATTGTCATCAACCCGCTCTGCCTTCTCGCAAAGGTAGCCAACTCAACAAGCCCAGCCAAAAGCTTGTGCCCCCAGGCACTCATCGTTTCTATTCAAGGCGGTTCACTCGTAATATGATATGTAACAGAGCCTTTTCTAACATGTCTACTAGGGTTGAGGTTAGCGTGCTTGTCTAGTGATTATTTGGCCTGAGTTCTATACCTGCTGTAGTCAATATTTTTTTTGCTCCCCCAGAAAGCAACACAAGCCTAATACGAGATAAATATCTACCTGTAAAGTAATCCTGGGACATATAGTCTTTGGTTGCATGCTATTTTATGTCAATCATAATGCTGCAATAGCCTATAATTGACGCTTCGTGGTCTTATGCTGCCATCTATTGGAAATATTTAGAAATTCAAAGTTATTCAATCACATAAAGACATTGGTGAAGCAGCTGAGAAATAAAGTGTATTTTTCTTATTCATTCCAGAGATCAGTCTCAAACCTGCCCCAGCCACCAATTGCTGGACTTCCACATGTAGGTCACTAAGTCACACCCAAATCAAAGCACATTTAAAAAATAAAATGAGGCTTGTTTATTACCTTGCAATAATAAATATCATAAAATAATTAATAACAACAACAAAAAAGCTAAATACTTGCATTGGTTGCATTAAAAACAAAACAATCAAAATGCTATTTAGTACTATAATGGTATTTACTAACATATTATTACAAAAATAGTTTTTAAGTGTTCTAAGCTACCCTACCCAAGAATTAGGGTTAGGGTTTAGGGTTAAGGCTAAAATAGGTTATACCTAGGATTAGGCCTAAAATAAAAGTTATACCTAGGGTTAGGGTTAAGGCTAAAATAGGTTATACCTAGGTTTACGGTATGGGTTTATAGCTCTCTTGATCTTACCTGTGGCCTTCTGTGGGAACTACATAACTCATTTGTGACATTTGCTAGGCTCATAATCTGAGGTAGCAACTGCGTCAGATCTACAAATCAATAAGCTAGACCTATACATTTGGTTTGAAAATCTGTGAACCTGCGCAGCATTCGCTCCATTCAATGCCTACTAACAAACAGATTTTGACGCATATGACATTATCCAGCAGCCAATAAGAAACAACAAATCGTCCAAAAAATAGGTTATTTCTTAAACAACGTCTTCTGGCTGTTTAAATCGGCCACATCTTGAAACTTAGGACAGGGACGTGTTTTGTTTAGGTTTACACCTGTAGTGGACATTTCCTGTATTTACCAAATCATGAGAGCAAACCACACACAAGTCAGAGTTATCACAAAGTCCATATTTAATTATATGAGCTCCATCACAACCCTGTGATTCTCAGATCAATTCAGTGTCTATAAATGAATTCTCTGAGAGACCTTACACATTGCAACTGAGATCCTTTATAGCAAAGACACACATAGCCAGACAGCATTGGCTATAAATTATCGTTCAGCTTTGTCTTCTAAGCTATGTTCTTATCTCGCTCTCAGGACCTATAAAACAAAACCTCATCAACAGGCATATCAAATACACCCCTCCTGGACAAGATCACAGAGACACAGTGACTGGCACACAGACATTGTGGAGCCAATAAATAATTGGTTTAAAAGATATGTTTACATATAGCACAGTGGGTCACAACAACCTGTACCTAGACGAACAGTGAGCTTGTGCACAAAGTAGCTTTATCTTTGTCAATAATAAATTACTTGAGATAAGCCTATGAGTTTAACGTGGGCATGGCTCAATGCCAACAATAGCGAAGTAGGCATTGTCACGTAGAACAATGGGCTGGGAATAGAACGTTCTGAAGGCGAGTTGATGCCATGGTGCTCAATAGAACTAATAGGAGCTGGCAGGGTGAAAAATGCCCTAAAATAAGGCCTGTTTTTTGCGATTACTTCAAACCTACGGCAAGCAGTTGGGACAGATGGTAATATTATGAAACTGGGCTCCACTGCGGATGCAATAAACTCGTTTTATCCAAAAAATAACTTAATTGCTTGACGACTGTTGAGGTGAAAAATTAGTGCTGCGAAAATGAGAAAAATGGACTATGAATGTCATGTGTTTAAAGAATGGACAGCAAAATACTTTTAAAATAATATTGACCCAAGGCGGTATGTCTCATATGCCAAGAAAGTTGAAGTTTTTAAGGAATATAATCTCAATCGTCATTTTTCAAGCAAGCATGCTAACAGGGTGCTTGGAGAAAATTATTCTACCGTGGAGCAAACGTCAGAATAGATGGATATACCAAATCTATCCGGTAAAAACATTGGCCTAATAAAAAGATTACAAGACAATGTAAAAGAAGAAAGCCCTAATTCGGAGGAATTTATATTTATTTACTGTATTTTTTCACCAGGAAGCCCTGTATAAAAGTGTGCTAAAGCTGGAGAATGTTGTCAAAGTGGTTGTAAAACTTGTCAATTTTATATGGGCAAGGGGGCTTTACCATCAGTTCATTCAGCTGCTCAATGACACAGAGGCAGAGCACCAGGACTTGTTTTACCATTCAAATGTGTGCTGGCTAATCCTGGGAAAGGTTTTTTGCCGTGTTTGGGAACTGAGAGGGGAGATAGGTATGTTCTCCAGACAAATGAGCCGCCGGTCTCTCATTTCCCGACACTGGCCGCACTGAATGCGCCCACATTGCAGTGCCGCACTGAGACATACAGTAGACTTTGGCAAGGTTGAGACTGAGCTGGAGGTTGTCTTTCGACAGCAAGAAAGCACCACCAGACAACTGGAGCTCATCGATATCCAGTGTTATATTGCTTTGAAGGAGAAGTATAACAGACACAAAATACCAGTTTTATGGCTCAATGAATGAAACAGTTTCCAAACATGAAAAATCACACCCAGAGGATCCACGTGTAACAAACTTTGAGTCATGAACTACGACAAATCCCGTCACAGGTCAAATTTAACAAACCCCTTCTCAGCTGTTCTGAGGATCTCTACTTCAGAAATGACACCAGACTTTGATGCCCTTTACAAGAGAGCTGACCAGACCCATTGCTCACATTAAGGCTGAAATCACCAAGTGGGTTAGGCCAGGCTTCCAGTAATGCACTTGGATACTGGCCTTGTCCCCATTCATTTGACATTGAATGCTTACTACAACGGCTCAGATTGTACTTTATTTGGGCTGAGATGATTTGGGAACTGTTCAGTAATCTGCTTTAATATAAAGAGTTCTAGACTATCTGAATATCAATATTAATCCAAATGTTTTGTGTTTGCTCTGTATGTGGCTCACAATTTTCTTTTTTATGGTGGAGGTAAAATTCCATAATATGCTATCATAAACAGGTCATTCAATATGAACTCAAATGATTTACTTTTTGCTCTTATTTGTACTTTAGGATTGGAGATGGTCTGTCATATAAACATGTTTTTTCATTTTTTTAAAGTGTTGTGACGTTGTATTAGTTCATGTGACGACTGCTGCTCATCGAATGATTACAAGTTTCTAATTACATGATTAACTGAATCAAGCAATTATTAACCTGGGGCACTGTTAAGAATCCCTTTTGACCCGACAGTCTAGGGGAGATGGTAACGAGACCCGTAACATAAATCATGCAAATTATAATAGTGAAAAAGTGAGAACGAAATAACCACAGACAACTAAATTACCGTCAAACACATGGTTTATTAGAAAACACACGGTAATGGGGGGGGGGGGGGGGAGCAGGCAAAGGGGGTAATGGGGGGGGCAAAAGGGCTGAGCTGGACCCAAGGAAAGAAATAATAACTATTCAAAAACACCCCTAAGCTAGACTAGCCTATTTCAACAACAGCTAACTGACCAAAAACACAGTGGGTGGTCCGCCCAGTTCTAACTAGTGTTTTTAACAAAGTTCACCTATGGGTAGTGTATGCCCATGGGTGACTTGTCTTGGTTCCCCCTTTTCCCACCAGCAAACAAACAAACACCATAACCAAAAACAATACTCACAGGTGAGGACAAAGTGATATTGAGGTCCTCAAACAAAAGATAGCTCAATACATAAAGAGACATAGTAGGAGAGGGTGAACCAGAGCGATCTACAGACATATGGCATTTACAGAGAGATTGCGCTCCAGAGCAAACAACTGACAGGGTTTTTAAACCAGGGGAAAGGAACTGTGATTGGGTAGGAAACAGGAGGAGGTGTGTCTTCTGATTGATGATTGATTGGTGACTGATTGGGGAGTGATGATGTTCACCTGTGAGGGGAGAAGGAGCGAAAAGAACACAGGATACATACACACACACACACACACAGGATACCTGTATCCGTAACAGGCACCATGGGAAAACTAGTTTTTATTGAGTTTCTATTTTCCAAATTAACTCAAAGAATATCAGAATATCGATTTTACAACAGCCGCTAATTAACCAGTTTCCTCTACCAATCTCGTTTTGAACGTCGTATAGACCGTGAATCTGCACGGACCCGGGTCCCACCAATGAACTCGTACCACACCAATCTTATTTGAATATTCATTTACTAAAAAGCTAAAATGATGGTAAAATATACACATAGACAAAGCACATTATAGGCTATTGATTAAAACTTAGTATAACGGGCCAACACACTATGACGCGTGTTACCCACAATGGGAATTTCAAAAGAGAGAGAAAAAAGAAAGTACACAAGAGAAATATACATTTGGGTGAATTTGTCAGCTATGCTATTCTAACCCTAGCCTTGCCCCAAACTGCCGCTCTTATGGGTCAGAATATAATGATGTAATTACGTGGGGATGATCTCCGAGGATTCTCTGCATGGACCGTTTCGCTGTTCGATGACGCACTTCTCCTGTGCACCTCTCTGATCGTCCTCCCGGTGTCAGTGTCCTTTCTGGCTTAGGAGTCTGTTCCCTCACCCTTCTCTCTGGAAGGGGTCTTCTGATGACAGACAGCTCTGTAGCTCAGAGCTCACAGCATAGGAATGAAACCCTTTAGATATCACGAATCGATGGGAGATGGACTTGAATTCACCCGCTTAGACACAGCTACTCATCCGTAGCTTGGGTAGAAAAGGATTTCTTTGTCCTCAAACTTGCGTTGTGTTCTGGGTTCGTTGACTTTTTTAGACCTCGCTGCAGCTGGGGTCACATAGTCCTCCTGTAAATTCTATACTCACAGGTTTTATACCCTTGGGTCAGAAGTGGGCGTAGCCACCTTTAGGGCAATTCTCTGGGCGTACCAAGTCAATGAGGCAAGGTCCAGATTTTACTCAAATTATTATCTTTGATTTGGATATTTTTCATACAACGTACAATATATAAACATCAAACATATACTAGGAAAGCCCTTCACATTACAATGTTTTCATAATAACGTCATCTATTAACCTTTAATAACAGAACAAAAATGACATACATTTTCATATTCTATCTATCGTCATGACCACCATTGTGGCTGACGGTAACAATTGTTCCAAACTCCCTTTAGTTCATGTTTAATGTTCTGAGGCTGGTTCTCCATAGTAACAGGACAAAGGAATTTGTCTGTGGCCTGAGATTTACCAGGGGAGTGAGGGGCCATAAAAAACCCACATCTTCAGACCCCTAGATCTCTCCTCCTCTGTTGGGGTTGAGAGATAATCTGTAGGGTTGTGGTCTCCTGTAACCTGACCTGATCAAGACAGTCATGACAAATGTTTGCACTTACTTTTTGTGGCTGTGAGTCTGATTGTGGGTAGAGATAGTACAGTGACAGAATTGTTCTGCGTTTTAGCAGCATATGTACACCTACTGTACACTGCTAGTTGTGAGTCTACGTGAACAAAGGCTTCATATGTTTCGTCACGCATATAGTATGTGGCCCTTCACTTGGTTTCAAAAGCTGAATGTGGCCCTTGAGCCAAAAAGTTTGCCCACCCCTGGTCTAGAATGTCATTGTATGCTGTAAAGTTAAGATTTTCCTCTACTGGAACTAAGCGGCCTAGCCCGAACCATGACAAACAGAACCCAGACCAGTATTCCTCCTCAACCAAACTTTACAGTTGGCACTATGCATTGAGGCAAGTAGCATTCTCCTCGATCCGCCAAACTCAGATTTGTCCGTCGGACTGCCAGATGTTGAAGGGTGATTCTTCACTCCAGAGAACGCATTTCCACTGCTCCAGAGTCCAATGGTGGCAAGCTTTACAGCACTCCAGCTGATGCTTGGCATTGCGCATGACGATCAGGTTGTGTCTGCTCGGCCATGGAAACTCATTTCATGAAGCTTTTGACGAACTGTTCTTGTGCTGATGTTGCTTCCAGAGGCAGTTCGTAACTCGGTAGTGAGTGTTGCAACCGAGGACAGATGATTTTTACACGCTACGCGCTTCAGCACTCGGCGTTCCTGTTCTGTGAGCTTGTGTGGCCTACCACTTCGCAGCTTAGCCGCTATTGCTCTTAGATGTTTCCACTTCACAATAACAGCACCTACAGTTGACTGAGGCACCTCTACCAGGGCAGAGATTTAACTTACTGACTTTTTGGAAAGGTGGCATCCTATGACAGTGCCATGTTGAAAGTTACTGAGCTCTTCAGTAAGGCCATTCTACTGCCAAAATCTATGGAGATTGCATAGCTGTGTGCTCAATTTTATTTACCTGTCAGCAATGGGTGTGACTGAAATAGCTAAGTCCAATCATTTGAAGGGGTGTCCACACACTTTTGTATATTTAGTGTACATGTTTGACAGGTGTATAAAGTACATTTTTCTTGTGAAATTTAAAGTTGCTTGGTAAACCTAATAAGGTTATGTATTTTGTTGTGTTTTAATGTGTGTAATTGACTTAGCACCATCAGGCCAGAAGAGATGGTCTGTGATGTCTGTGAGGTCAAAGCTGTGAAGTTCTGTCAGACCTGCACTTTATCCTACTGTGGGACCCACGTTAGGAAGCACTACACAGTACCTAAACTACAGAGACACACCCTGGTGGAGATAACTGGAGACCTGGAGGAGAAACTCTGTCAGGAACATCACAGAGCTCTGGAGGTGTTCTGCAGGACAGACCAGAAGCTGATCTGCAGTCTGTGTTCTGTGACAATGCACAAAGGACATGATTTAGTCTATGAGGAGATAAAACAGTCAGGAAGACAGGTTGGTAGATGCTCTTTAATAAAGAAGATATTACATTTGATAATAATGTTGTTCATAGTCATACAACCTTGATCATCGTATGTTGTGGAAAACAACAACTGTGTTTTTCATCAAAATATTCTTACTCTGTTTTCAAGACTTTTGATAGAGATCAATGTCAAAGACTAAGGCTGGCCTCAGTTGACGGTAGGTGTACAATCAATTACCCAAAGAATGTATTTTGAGACCTTTACATTGTGTTCAACAACATACATACAATTTTAAGACCATTAAAAGAGGGAGATGAATTTGTTTAGAGTCATAATTCTTATTCCCTAATGCTTGTTTGATTAATATGTAGTTTTCTTTTAAGTGTACAGTCTTGGCCAAAAGTTTTGAGAATGACACAAATATTAATTTTCACAGTCTGCTGCCTCAGTTTGTATTATGGCAAATTGCAAATACTCCAGAATGTTATGAAGAGTGATCAGATGAATTCCAATGAATTGCAAAGTCCCTCTTTGCCATGCAAATGAACTGAATCCCCTCCAAAAATGTCCACTGCATTTCAGCCCTGCCACAAAAGGACCAGCTGACATCATGTCAGTGATTCTCTCGTTAACACAGGTGTGAGTGTTGACGAGGACAAGGCTGGAGATCACTCTGTCATGCTGATTGAGTTCGAATAACAGACTGGAAGCTTTAAAAGGAGGGTGGTGCTTGGAATCATTGTTCTTCCTCTGTCAACCATGGTTACCTGCAAGGAAACATGTGCTGTTATCATTGCTTTGCACAAAAAGGGCTTCACAGGCAAGGATATTGCTGCCAGTAAGATTGCACCTATCGGATCATCAAGTACAGAGCTTGCTCAGGAATGGCAGCAGGCAGGTGTGAGTGCATCTGCAAGTACAGTGAGGCAAAGACTTTTGGAGGATGGCCTGGTGTCAAGAAGGGCAGCAAAGAAGCCACTTCTCTCCAGGAAAAACATCAGGGACAGACTGATATTCTGCATAAGGTAAAAGGATTGGACTGCTGAGGACTGGGGTAAAGTCATTTTCTCTGATAAATCCCTTTTCCGATTGTTTGGGGCATCCGGAAAAAAGCTTTTCCCGGGAAGACAAGGTGAGCGCTACCATCAGTCATGCCAACAGTAAAGCATCCTGAAACCATTTATGTGTGGGGTTGCTTCTCAGCCAAGGAAGTGGGCTCACTCAAAATTTTGCCTAAGAACACAGCCATGAATAAAGAATGGTACCAACACATCCTCCGAGAGCACCTTCTCCCAACCATCCAGGATGGTGATGAACAATGCCTTTTCCAGCATGATGGAGCACCTTGCCATAAGGCAAAAGTGAAAACTAAGTGGCTCGGGGAACAAAACATCGATATTTTGGGTCAATAGCTAGGAAACTCCCCAGACCTTAATCCCGTTGAGAACTTGTGGACAATCCTGAAGAGGCGGGTGGACAAACAAAACCCCACAAATTCTGACAAACTCCAAGCATTGATTATGCAAGAATGGGCTGCCATCAGTCAGGATGTGGCCCAGAAGTTAATTGACAGCATACCAGGGCGGATTGCAGAAGTCTTGAAAAAGAAAGGTCAACACTGCAAATATTGACTCTTTATATCAACTTCATGTAATTGTCAATAAAAGCCTTTGACACTTATGAATTGCTTGTAATTATACTTCAGTATTCCACAGTAACATCTCTCAAAAATATCTAAAGACACTGAATCAGCAAACTTTGTGGAAATTAATATTTGTATCATTCTCAAAAATTTTGGCCACTGTATGTCATTGCAATTAAAGTCATTATTTTTTATCTTCCACTACTTCTTTAGAAGTACTGCCCCCTCCTGGTGAGATCCAGTTCTCGTCAGTGACGTCAAACTCTGTGTCTCTGAGCTGGGGTTCTCCTGAGGGACTGACAGGACCACAGACTTTCAGCGTGACTTGGAGATGTGATGGGGAAGAGAGGAGCCTGAGGGTGGAAGATGGGTTTAATGTTGAACTAGATGGACTCCAGCCTGGTGAAAAGTACCAGTTCAACGTGGCTACAGAGGGAGAAGATGGCAGACAAAGCAGATGGGTCTCAGCATCTGTATTCACTGGTACAGTAACTTGAGTTGGTCTTTGGTTATGTGCTTCTAAGGATGCAGTTTTTCATGTGATGTCCAAACAAGACATTATCTATAGGTCTATCCTATATTTAGTTTCATAAAACATATGATTTTTCTTTCTAGTGGTTCCAGCACCCAGGGACTTACAAATAAACCAGTCAGGAGCGACCTCCTTCACTGTCAGTTGGTCCAAGGCTGAAGAATTGGAGAAAGTCCCACAACGCTTCGTCATATCCTACTGCATTCCGGGAACAGAGCCCTGTGCAGCCAATACTGAGGACTGCTACATAACTCTCTCTGGCCTGCAACCTGGTACTCAGTACAACATCAGTGTCTCAACTGTGTTGAACAATGGGGAACAGAGCAAACCTCTCTCTACAACCATCTGCACAAGTAAGCCTCATACCGACTCACTTCACTTCTGGGTGTGGAATTGGACAAATCTGAACTAGACTGAACCTTCTTCCTGAAAAGAAATTGTGTGCTTGTTTCAGGTGTCTAAAAGTATTTGTATGGTAGTCTAAGAAGTTTATAATTGTAATTGATAGAGCCTAGTGTTATAAAATGTAGGCTAGTGTGATAGAAGTAGTGTTTAGAATTTATATTGTTAGAACCTAGTGTTATTAAATGTAGGCTACTGTAATAGTAGTAGTGAGTAGTGACTCTAAGTAGTAATGGGATATTATCCTTTAGTGGCATATTAACAGTAGAATGGAAGTCAGCAGGACTGCAAATTATCAGATACTATTAACTATATTAAACCCCTCCCCTAGTTATCCCTGCCCCGGTAGGGCTGACTGTTGACTCAGTGGACACCACATCAGCTGCTGTTAGCTGGAGTCAGCCACCAGGATTGGACCAGACCCAACATCATTACCAGATCTCCTACCACTGTCCAGGGACAGAACCACACATCACTACCACATCTTCACACAGCATCGCTCTCTCTGACCTGCAAGGTGGTACTCAGTACTCTGTCACTGTCTGTACTGTGCTGGAGAACAGGAAGAAAAGTCAACTGGTGTCAACAACCCTGACTACAAGTAAGGACTTACTCTACTTAAGTATTATCTCTGGTGTCAACGTTTATGAAACGTTATCTAGTTATCAAAATTACTATATATACTAATTTTAATGGATGTGTCATCATGGGATGTAAAGGTACAGTATCTTCCCTGATGAGAAATATATGATGGTAAATTCCCCAGTTCTCACAATGCAGTTTGGTGCTGATATGAATTTTCTTAAAAAAAATAAATAACAATTTCGGAGTTCCTTGTTTCTTCCACTCCTGTGAGTCATTATGTCAAGGAGTTGGTGTGCCTCTTGTCGTGGCAGAATCAGAATTCTTTAGGTAACATTTATAAATTAGATGTTTTATTCATTTTATAGCAAGCTTATGTGGGATAAAGTTACTTGGGCCCAGAGAGGGGAGAGGTCTGGTTAGTCTTATCTGTGAATGTGTCATGTGTAAACATATCTTTTAAACCATGTGAAGGGATGATTGAGGGGGAACCAATTATCTAATGGCTCCACAATGTCTGTGTGCCAATCACTGTCTCTCTGTGATCTTGTCCAGGAGGGGGTGTATTTGATATATGCCATTGGGTGAGGTAATAGTGTTGGTCCTGAGTGGTACCAAGAGCGAGATAAGAACATAGTTTAGGAGACCAAAGCTGAATGATAATTTATAGCCAATGCTGTCTGGCTATGTGTATCTTTACTATAAAGGATCTCAGTTGCAATGTGTAAGGGACTCTCAGAGAATTCATTTATAGACACTGAATTTATCTGAGAGTCACAGGGTTGTGATGGAGCTCATATAATTAAAGATGGACTTTGTGATAACTCTGACTTGTGTGTGGTTTGCTCTCATGATTTGGTAATACAGGAAATTTCCACTACACTCTGCTTATTTAACCCAAAGAGTCCCAACGTCACACCGGCCTGATTTAGTACTTTTAAACCCTTTTAACCATTGTGTACAGACTTCTGGGTTGTACCTTTGGATTAGTCTATTTCTTCTGCATCCGTAGGTATCAACCATTTGTCTGTTTGCTTAACAGAGTCTGAGTGGGGAGCAGTGTTTCTGAGGCGAGAGGCTGGGTCTTTTTACAGAAATGTATTTTGAGTCTGAATGGTTTGAGCTACAAACTATGAATCACTATCTATGAAAAGCTGATACTCTCATGAACATGCAAAATGAACGTTTTTCTCATGTCAGGCCTTTCCTCGTCCCCCAAAAAATCTTGGTCGACCGAAAGTTATCTGTTTTTCTACCAATCGATTGGTTGAAATGTTTCAATATGTATTTTTCCATATGTATACATACTCTATGCATTTTAATAAAATCAACCAAATGCATTTACCTTACCGTTTGATGAAATAAGACAAATGCCTCAATAGGGAACCACAGATCTAGATAACCATAAGAAAATTACCAAAACCTCTCCTCCCACTCCTGCTGGCTTTCACAGATTCTGCCATTACTCTCCTGAAGCTGCCGGTAAGAGGTGTCGCGTCGTAACTATCATTAAATGTGAAGACGGTTATATTATCAAATCAATTCTCTATGTTAAATTATTCTGTGATTAAACTAATCATGTAAACAATAATTAACTAGGAAGTCAGGGCACCACAGGAAAATTTGGTTAAAGAGTTACTTTCTCCTGAATTGAACTCTACTGCGAAATTTTCATATCACAGATAACAGTCACTAATTAATGGATTATTACCTTGGTCAGTCTCATATTTAACGTCGTAATTTCTTGTCATCTGCACAAACCCTAAGTTTACTTATGAATCAACGATACACCAATTGGCTAAATTATATATTTACTAACTAATTACCGAATATACATAACATACTAACATTATACAGTAAATAGTCTCTAGAAGACTAACAAAATAGGACAGTTTGGTTATAACACGGTGGCAAATTCAGAGAGAGGAGGGGGGGGGGGAGAGAGACAAAGGAATGACTATCGGACATGGTGAGCCACGCTCACGGGAATACATATACTTAGCACACTAATAACCACTCATTCGGAAGAAGGAATGCAATGTATATATATTTACGATTGAGCTGTCCTTGGTCGTTGGAATCCTTGGTAGATTCTTTGGTTGTACGATTCTGGTTTGACCACCAGAGGTCACCGTGTCCTTAGCAGAGTTTCTGGTCATAGTGGTGGTTAGGATAGATACTTTAGAGGTACTGTGTAGTCCCCTGAACATTTCCCACATTCTCAAAAATAGAAATATTGTTTATTATAAATTTTGGGGTGTTGGAGTTTAGGCGGGAAGAATGTCTTTGTTCTACAGAGAAACCCTGTCTCCCCATTACTGCATGACCACAGAGAGAGAGTCTCTGCAAGGAATTTACGACCTGTCATAAAACTGGACCCTCCTCCCGACAGGAGGGGGAGGGTTCACATTTTTGCCTAGCCGGCATCTTGGATCCTCAGCCCAGGACTGGGAAATCATGACAGTCCCCCTCTGGTGGTTCAATCAGGGTATTAGTTTGGATGTTGCAACCTACCATAACAATTACCATGGGATGTCCTGGTTGTGGATCATCGTTGCTGTCCCCCTCTGGTTGTTTACCCTGGTAGGATTTCTGCAAGCTGCAGGCCATCCCAAGAATGGCCCAGAAACAAGATGACGTCGAGGCCTCAACGGTTTTTGAGTTATCCCAATTTTTGGGGATTAAAGGTCAAAAACGGTAATAGAGCACTAATTTGACCGCTTCACGTCGAAGTATATGAACCTACGGTGTAATGAAAAAAGATCCAGCAATAAGCAGTAATTTATGAGAAATCATACAATGTAAAATTGGTGATGGTTAAATAAATAAAAATTCAAGTATAGTAGAGCATGTCAAATTCGTGATGGTAAATACCCAAAGTGAGACATTGCAAATGGACAGCCGTGCACCTGATGATCGGAACGGTTACCAGGAGCACATTTAAAACGTGGTTTTTTAATGCTTTTAGGGGGGTGCAAGGGGTCCATGGCCAAGTAGGGAGCACTCCCCGCCCGTGCCCATCCAATAGGGGGTGCCCCTGGTCATTTTGGACGTTTTTCAAAAAATCTTTAAAAAGCGAAAGAGTCCCACTTCTCTCTCATTGCACCCCAGAGCGATGGAGAGGAACCACTATCACTGCCCGGCCATCCCGCGTTCAACGGGCCAGTCAATTGGGCATTTCTGCAGCATTTTAGAGCATGTCAAATTCGTGATGGTAAATGCACATTGTAAGACATTGCAAATGGACAGCCGTGCACCTAGTGATCGAAACGGGTTACCAGGAGCACATTTTTAAAATGGACAGTCATGCACTTTTTTTAGAGGGTGAATTTTTACATCTTTTTTCACATTTTCAAAATGTGACCCTTGCGTCTTGACTTGGTGACCATTTGCCACGTGAAAATCTACGGTGGAGCACGCTCGCCATATTTGGGAATTTGGGGCATTTGCCATGTTCCAATTGCAATATGGTTTGACTGTTTTGGCGTCCATTTGAATGGTATTTGCGGTCATGTTTATGTTTCGCCCAATGGCAATAAAATGCCATTAATTTTTGACCATATCAAATCAAATCAAAATCAAATGTTATTTGTCACATAAACATGGTTAGCAGATGTTAATGCGAGTGTAGCGAAATGCTCGTGCTTCTAGTTCCGACAATGCAGTAATAACCAACGAGTAATCTAACCGAACAATTCAACAACTACTACCTTATACACACAAGTGTAAAGGGATAAAGAATATGTACATAAAGATATATGAATGAGTGTTGGTACAGAACGGCATAGGCAAGGTGCAGTGGATGGTATTGAGTACAGTATATACATATAAGATGATAAATGTAGGGTATTGAAACATAAGAGTGGTATAGTTTAAAGTGGCTAGTGATACATGTATTACATAAAAATGGCAAGATGCAGTAGATGGTATAGAGTACAGTATATACATATGAGATGAGAAATGTAGGATATGTAAACATTATATTAATTGGCATTGTTTAAAATGGCTAGTGATACATTTTTTTTTACATTAAGTTCCATTATTAAAGTAGCTGGAGTAGAGTCAGTATGTTGGCAGTGTCACGTTCTGGCCTTAGTTCTTTTGTTATGTCTTTGTTTTAGTATGGTCAGGGCGTGAGTTGGGTGGGTTGTCTATGTCAGTTTTTCTATGATTTGGTATTTCTGTGTTTGGCCTGGTATGGTTCTCAATCAGAGGCAGCTGTCAATCGTTGTCCCTGATTGAGAACCATACTTAGGTAGCCTGCTTCACCGTTCAGGACTGTTCATTTTATTGTTTTTGTTCATGTTCAGTTATCAAATAAATCTCACATGGACACTTACCACGCTGCGCATTGGTCCTCACCTTCTTCCACCGATGACCGTTACAGAATCACCCACCACAACCGGACCGAGCAGCGTGGTACCCAGCAGCAGCGGGTTCAAGACTCCTGGACTTGGGAGGAGATCTTGGATGACAAGGGACCCTGGGAACAGCCAGGAGAATATCGCCGCCCCAAGGCAGAGCTGGAGGCAGTGAAAGCCGAGAGGCGGTGGTATGAGGAGGCAGCACGGCAGCGCGGCCGGGACGAGAGGCAACTCCAAAAATGTATTGGGGGGAGCACACAGGGAATGTGGCTAAGTCAGCTAGGAGACCTGAGCCAACTCCCCGTGCTTACCATGGGGAGAGGTGGACCGGGCAGGCACCGTGTTATGCCGTGAGGTGCACGGTGTCCCCGGTGGGCAGGCATAGCCCGGTGCGGTACATTCCAGCGCCTCGTATCGGCCGGGCTAAAGTGGGCTTCGAGCCAGGTGCCATGAAGCCGGCTCAGCGCATCTGGTCTCCAGTGCGTCTCCTCGGGCCGGGGCACATGGCACCAGCCCTAAGCATGGTGTCCCCAGTTCGCCAGCACAGCCCAGTGTGGTCGATTCCACCTCGCCGCACTGGCCGGGCTACGGGGAGCATCCAGCCAGGTAGGTTTGGACAGGCTCGGTGCTCGAGACCTCCAGTGCGCCTCCACGGTCTGGTCTATCTGGTGCCTCCTCCACGCACCAGGCCTCTGGTGGCAGCCCCCCGCAACAGGCTGTCTCTCCGTCTCCTCCCTACAGATGCGGCCATCTGTCCGGAGCTGCCGGAGTCGCCCGTCTGTCCGGAGCTGCCGGAGTCGCCCCTGTTATATCTTTGTTTTAGTATGGTCAGGGCGTGAGTTGGGTGGGTTGTCTATATTAGTTTTTCCTATGATTTGGTATTTCTCTGTTTGGCCTGGTATGGTTCTCAATCAGAGGCAGCTGTCAGTCCCTGATTGAGAACCATACTTAGGTAGCCTGTTTTCACCCTTGAGTTATGGGTGATTATTTTCTGTTCTGTGTTTGGCTTCACCATTCAGGACTGTTCGTTTTGTCGTTTTATTGTTTTTGTTCAGTGTTGATAAAACTAACATGGACACTTACCACGCTGCGCATTGGTCCTCGCCTTCTTCCACTGACGACCGTTACAGGCAGTAGCCACTCAATGTTAGTGGTGGCTGTTTAACAGTCTGATGGCCTTGAGATAGAAGCTGTTTTTCAGTCTCTCGGTCCCAGCTTTGATGCACCTGTACTGACCTCGCCTTCTGGATGATAGCGGGGTGAACAGGCAGTGGCTCGGGTGGTTGCTGTCCTTGATGATCTTTATGGCCTTCCTGTGACATCGGGTGGTGTAGGTGTCCTGGAGGGCAGGTAGTTTGCCCCCGGTGATGCGTTTGTGCAGAACTCACTACCCTCTGGAGAGTCTTACGCTTGTGGGCGGAGCAGTTGCCGTACCAGGCGGTGATACAGCCCGACAGGATGCTCTCGATTGTGCATCTGTAAAAGTTTGTGAGTGCTTTTGGTAACAAGCCGAATTTGCTGCGCCTTCTTCACAACGCTGTCTGTGTGGGTGGACCAATTCAGTTTGTCCGTGATGTGTACGCCGAGGAACTTAAAACTTTCTACGCTCTCCACTACTGTCCCGTCGATGTACGGGGGGTGCTCCCTCTGCTGTTTCCTGAAGTCCACGATCATCTCCTTTGATTTCTTGACGTTGAGTGTGAGGTTATTTTCCTGGCACCATACTCCGAGGCCCCTCACCTCCTCCCTGTAGGCCGCCTCGTCGTTGTTGGTAATCAAGCCTGTCACTTTTCTGGATTTATTTTTCTCATTTTGTCTGTCATAGTTGAAGTGTACCTATGATGAAAATTTCAGGCCTCTCTCATCTTTTTAAGTGGAAAAACTTGCACAATTGGTGGCTGACTAAATACTTTTTTTGCCCCACTGTATATAGTTAACACACCTTAATAATCTAATTGGACTGTATTCTATATACGTCCACGATCATGGCTAAATGACTCATTATGACTCAATGACTCATTGGTATTGTTTCTAATGTCATGTCTAGGGTTTTCCTCCTGTGGTGTGGTGTGTTGTTTAGGCACTATCCTAAGTTGATAACTACATCATACGTCTACAGCTGTAAGGCACTAGCTTCTGACAGTCTAGCATAAATCGTCATTGAATGTTCCATTGTACATGTGCGCTAATGCTTACACAAGCGTGCATGCCAAGGGAAAGAAAACCAAGTATCCTGGTAGGCTCCAACCTGTTCAGAATGAGTCTGTTGTAAATCAGATACATTTCAGGTCAATGCCTGGAGGTCAGTAAAAATTGGTGTTGAGGGAATCTGTAGTGGTTTTAGGACTTTTAGTACTTTTAGTTACTGTGTCTTCCACCATTGTAGTGGCCATAGGTATGAAGAAGTCTATTTCATAGCTATGTTATCCGCAGAGGAGCTAACCTCACAACGGAAGTACTCTATAAGCACTGAACCAGTCATACGCAGTGTGATCATGGTTCATGACTTCTAATAACTTTTCTCCTGAATGGAGGATTCTATTTATTAACCATCAGAAGTGTGTTTTGGGATTCCTTCCATGTGTTGCCACCTGAGCGACTCCTAACTACTCTGTCGCTGTTGTCAAGGGCAATTTGACTTGCTAGGTCGTTAACCTTCTTACTGATTGTTACTGGACTGACTGTTGCTGGAATTGGTACTGGGGGACCAGTAGGATACCTGGTCAAGGGGACCAGGTATCCTACCGATTTTTATCCTGAAATGTTATCCTACCAGAGCACTTTACTAGTTGCATTGTAGTTGAAACTACACAAGCCAAGGAATGATTATTGTTGCCATTTTTTTGGGAGGTGGAAACTCCACTGGACCTCTTTCATGACCCGTGTGGTACACCTAAGTGATATCTCAGATGTGTCCTAAGTTATCCCCGTCGAGGGACCTGTCCTCTCCTCTCTGTTCTCGTGGGGAAGTTTACAACAAGATTTGTGTCCTGCTTTGGTGGCCTTGTACAGTGTTGCACTTAGTCTCGACCCCCCCACCCCCCACTCCCACCGGCCTCGACGAGGCTTATGGGTCTGGGCTAGTATTCCCCCCCTTTGTGTCTCGGGACCCCCCCCCCACCAACAGTTGGTGTGGGTATCCGAGGTACAAACGAAAAGGTTAGACCCTGTGTACGAGTTATCAGCCGCGTAGGTTATAGATTGGCTGTAACTGTTGAAGGAATTCTAAATTCCTCTGTTTTATTTCCCAATCCAAATTAAACACTCTGTCAATGCATTTAAGGGTTTGTAAGACCCTATATTTTATAAGAATGGACAGAGCCCCGGTCTTAAAAGTCAGGTAACAGCGTTTAATTCAAGAGAGTACTGGCTTCATACACATTTTACCACAGGTCATGAACTGAAAATGACGTCAGCGTTTTCTAAATGTTCTCTCTTTTCTTGACACTGGTAGAGAGGCCCTATAGTTCTCGAGCCTTCCCTCCTCGCCTAAAGCCAAGGTCAGTCAGTGTAGATAAGCATTCTAGACAGTCTGGAGATAGTCCGTCCCTGCCATCTGGAGATAGTTCATTCATTTGTACCAAGGCATTGTTCTAAACTCCTGACTATATTATATACAATTGGGAATGGGAGCAAGAGAGACAATTCATACATGTACAGTACATAATAGCATTTGGACTAGTCAGTCCTGATTGAAATGTATACATAATTAGTCATCATTGATAAAAATTCCCTTAACAGTATCCTTTCAACGAAATCTCCTGGTGTTTGTGCTTCAAAACGCTCAGTGCTGTTGAGGCCTGTCAGTCACCACAGCGTCCGCATATGGCGACCGTTCCAGTTACTGCGAACTGAGTTTCTGCGATATGGCACAACGTTTTACCAGTGAGAATCATCGGGTCAGTTGCGGGACTGACGCCATTCGATTCATAGTAAGGGGTTTCAGTCCCCTTTAACCCTTTCATGCATGAGTTCCAAATATCTCTAACGGTCGCCCCAGCGTGAGTTTTTTATGCACGTGATGTTAGAACGTTCTCTCCATTCCAGAATGTGATTGTTACGCAACAGTACATTTAATCTCCCAAAGCCTGTAATGGCACAGACATACATATACAATACAATCACATGCCTTAAAGCTAGTCACAGGACCAGGCAATGACTTCCCTCAGACCTACAACAGCACAGGCATACATCCATAATGCAATTGCATGTCTCAATGCTAGTCACAGGACCAGGTAATGACTTCCCTCAGGCCTACAACAGCACAGGCATACATCTTCTGCTTACATTCTGTTTATGCATGTCTACTGATTAACCTCATAGTCCGCCCCATCCCGCATGCGGTAGCGTTACTACAGCCTCAAGCTCATTACCATAACGCAACGTTAGAGATTTCTAAAAATCGCAAATGAAATGAAATAAATATGCCTGCTCTCAAGCTTATCCTTTTCTTAACAATCCTGTCGTCTCAGATTTTCAAAATATGCTTTAGAACCAGAGAAAATCAATAATTTGTGTAAGAGTGGTGATAGCTAGCTTAGCATTTAGCGTTAGCATTTAGCACGCAACATATTCACAAAAACCAGCAAAGGGATCAAATAAAATAATTGACCTTTGAAGAACTTCAGATGTTTCAATGAGGAGACTCTCAGTTACATAGCAGATGTCCAGTTTTTCCTGAAAGATTCTTGTGTAGGACACATCGTTCCGTTTTGTTACTATGCATTTGGCTACCGAAACTAACCGAAAATTCAGTCACCTACACGTCAAACTTTTTTCCGAATTAACTCCATAATATCGACTGAAACATGGAAAACGTTGTTTGAATCAATCCTCAAGGTGTTTTGTCATATATCTCTTCATTGAAATGGCAGTCCTAGAAGCCTTCTTTGTTCTCTGATTCGGATGGAAAAATACTGGTAGCTGACTTTTGCGCACCAATTTCCACGCAGACACCGTACGGGACACTTGGCCATTGTAGTCTCTTATGGTCAATCTTCCAATGATATGCCTACAAATACGTCACAATGCTGCAGACACCTTGGGGAAACGCTAGAAAGTGTCCGTTCAATACCTGTCGCATTCACAGCCATATAAGGCGATCATGGAAAACGTACCTTCAGAAATCCTGTTCATTTCCTGGTCGCTCAAACATCTTGGTTTTGCCTGAAGCTTTTGTTATAAGGCACTCACAGTGAAAATCTTTGCAGTTCTGGAAACGTAAGAGTGTCTTCGTTCCAAAACTATAAATTCCAAGCATAGTCGAGCATCTTTTCGTGACAAAATATTGCGCTTAAAACGGGCACGTCTTTTTATCCAAAAATGAAATAATGCCCCTAGAGGACTAACAGGTTAACTCCATGTTGACCCAGTCTGTACATTCACCTGAGCTCAGCCTTTATTCTGCTTATACATGTCTATTAATTAACCCTATGTTTTATGTCATAAAACTTCTGGGAGAACAGTCTAGATACTGGAAAATCAACCATGGCCATGATTTTTCACCCACATTTGTCAGCGAGAGTTACTTGTGTTGTGTCAATCTTTCCTCAGTTAACGCTAGGACAAATTTAGCCTACATGTTTCCGGTTTGGGTGATTGTGTTATGCTGTAGATACTTCTGTGAACATTGCATCCAAAAATAAACTGCTCACATTCTGGACATAACTTTATAAGGACTGTGTTTGTGCAAAATGTTTCTGAAAAAGTGTGGCCAGCTCAAATGCTGATTGTTGCATCATTCGAAACTGGCCTTTCTTAAATAAGTGTTCTAATCACACCGGTTTGATCTTATGCTACAGGGACCACTGTAGAATGATCACAACCGTGTGAAAGGGTTCAAGCGGAAAATGTATAATCGGAAGCAGAGTACACTCTGCACATAGATGCTTTTAATCCTGAGATGGCCGCAGTGCTTGCGGAAGTGTCTGAAGGACAAGAGAAGTTCATCTCATCAAGAGTATCGCAACAACATGATGTGTCATTTCTGTTCATGGAGAAAACAGATGACCTTTTAGGGTTTCGAGTGGACTGATAGGGTCAAGTTTATCCAAAGTACAGCGTAAATACATGTTATTGTGGAGAGTATTTATGATTACAGCATTTTTTTGCCGTGGTGACAACTATTTAGCAGTGGCACAGTGAAGTTGCTAAATGCTTTTCTTTCTTTTTTTACATTACATATCTAGCCGGTTGAATCAGTTGTCACTGGCGAGTTTGATATTAATTTCCCAATGAGCAAACACTTTCTGTACTTACAGTATTCATATACATACAGTCGTGACTTGGCTTTAACATTAATCTGAAAACTGTAATTTCTCGAATTACCTAACTATGTTTAATTGTTATCCGATTAAATTCATAATTAACTCATTAGGATTTGGGGCACCATGAGAGCGGTTGTTTAAAATTAAAGAGGTACCAACTCCATCTCTCTCGGAACCGGGCCGCCTTGGAAAGTGAGTTGGGCTTCTCACGGCACGCTCGTAAGGCTCTGATTGTCCAAAAAGTTCCAAAAAGTCTTCTACTTTTGTTCTCCTCTGTAGTTGTCCGGTATCCGGTGACTTGTCGGGTAGTCCTGAACAAAACTAAAGAGTTTATTCTTCTTCCATTCGCTCTGGAAGAAGCTTCTTTGAAGATAGGCTAGCCAGCCGGGTTGATGGTTCTCACTGGGGTGATGAGAGTAGCGTAGTAGGATGGTTTGACCAGAGTAGGGGAATGGTCCCACTTAAATTCACTTTTGAAGATACTTTACTTAGGACAGCTAATCAGCCGTACCAAAGATTATCCGGGAGGGGAGTTTTCTCCACCTCGTGTTGAGATTTAGAGTTCAAACCACTTTGAACGTGAACTGCAGCTCTACGTCTCTCTGGTCTTAAAGTTAATTTCTTTGCCAATCCTTTATGCACTCTGGTCAAAAGGAGCAGTTCCATCAGGCTGACACGCTCTCTGACTCGGGGCGTGGCTACTTACTGTGCAAAGTCTATGGAAACAAATGATCTCTTATGGCTCCTTAAATCACATCCATATCTTAACAACAATACTTTCATCATTTTTCATATTACATGCACAACGTATAGGAGGGACATTTCGTACTTGTAGTTGGTATACTTTCAAAGTTACAGTATTTGCTTTATAACATTTGTGTAACTCTCTGTTGTGTGACTTCTGCTTCAGCTTATTTCTTCCCATATCAAATGTAAACGCTGGACGTTTATATTTATCAACTACTACGCTACTTTTCCTCCTGAAGTATATTTCTAGAGTTAAACAATAGCCCTGACGATAATGTATTTTCCCTTAGTACTTCCTGCTCCAGACCAGCTGACTGTTGACTCAGTGGACACCACATCAGCTGCTGTCAGCTGGAGCCAGCCACCAGGATTGGACCAAACCCAACACAATTACCAGATCTCCTACCACTGTCCAGGGACAGAATCACACATCATTACTACATCTTCACACAGCATCACTCTCTGACCTGAAACCTGCTACTGAATACTCAGTTATTGTCTGCACTGTGCTGGAAAATGCGGAGCAAAGTCAACTTGTGTTAATAACCCTCACCACAACAAGTAAGGAAGTACTCCAGTGAATTATTAGGTGTGGTGTCTAACTGACTAATTATCAAAATGACTCTAATGTAAATTAACTAATGGTCCTAATGGATTTGTCAACATGGTATGTAAAGGTACAGTATCTTCCCTGATGAGAAATACATTCACCCCCAACATGTGGCACACTTGCTAAAGATGATCAAAAAATACCATAAAATAAAAGCTATATTTTATGCGTATAAAATTGGGAAATTAAATGATTTCATGCAATTGTTCAGATTGTTTCATTAACAACTATTTTTTAAAGGATAAGTGCTAAAGTTATCGGCATGCCTGTTTTCAATACTTTGTGCACCCTCTCCTTGCGAGGATAAAAAAAGGATAGCCTTTTTCTATAATGTTTAATTTAGATAGAAGAACACTTTGCGAGGGATGTTAGACCATTCCTCCATATAACATTTTCCCAGGTCCTTGACATCATT
Organism: Oncorhynchus nerka; assembly: GCF_034236695.1. Lineage (NCBI taxonomy): Eukaryota > Metazoa > Chordata > Actinopteri > Salmoniformes > Salmonidae > Oncorhynchus > Oncorhynchus nerka. The sequence continues at coordinate 16,490,953 of NC_088413.1, read as the reverse complement.
CATTCTGCAATTATGGACAGCCCTTTTCAATTCAAATGACAGGTTTTCAATGGGGTTCAAGTCTGGATAAAGAGATGGCTATTGCACAATGTTAATTTTGTGGTCAATTAACATTTTGATTTTGATGTGTGCTTGGGGTCATTGTCTTGTTGGAAGTTCCATTTGCAGGGATGTTTCAGCCTCCTAGCAATCAGGCAATTGTTTTTTTTGCAAAAACGTCCTCTTACTTGGTAGAGTTCATAACTCCGTTGACATTTTTTTACCTAGGTAAGTCAGTTAAGAACAAATTGTTTTAACAAAATAAAAACATTTTAACAAAAAAAAATCTAACTACTTCCATACTTCTATGAATAAATGTTTTACCCGTACTGGGTTACCTTCAGACAATTCTTGTGAAGCTTGTGGTAGTCGTAGAAACAAACAAACGACATGTACGTGCGAAACTGTTTGGACGCTACAGACAGAAGTTGACTAGCTATCAAAATGGCTCTTAACTATAATGTATTTTCTCTCAGTGATCCCTGCTCCAGACCAGCTGACTGTTGACTCAGTGGACACCACATCAGCTGCTGTTAGCTGGAGCCAGCCACCAGGTTTCGACCAGACCCAACATCATTACCAGATCTCCTACCACTGTTCAGGGACAGAACCACACATCACTACCACAAATTTACCCAGCATCACTCTGCCTGACCTGCAATGTGGTACTCAGTACTCTGTCACTGTTTGCACTGTGCTGGAAAATGGAAAGCAAAGTCCACTGATGTCTCATACCCTCATCACAGGTAAGGAAGTACCCTTCAAATGTAACTTTGAGTAGTTATCAAAATGACTAATAGAAATGAACTAAACAGAATGGATGTTATTGTGTAATATCTTACTTGATGAGAAATATATGATGGTGAATTCCCCAGATTTCATCATGCAGTTTGTTGCTGAAGTCAATAAATAATATCTGAATTCATGCTTGCTTCCATTGCTTTGAGTCATTATGTCAATGAGTTGATTTGCCTCTGCTTGCTTTAACTTCGAATCACAACATTCTTTTCATTTATATTTAGATATTTTTTAGCAAGGTGACAGCAATTTAGAACGCAGCCATGCACAACGTATAGGATGGACATTAAGAACTCATAGGCCCCAGGGCTTTGTTAGGGCCTGTACCTGATGCTGCTGGTGTTGCTGCTGGCGGCATATTCAAACTGTTTCCTTTGGTGTGGCCTTTGTGTCTTTATGTTGCGCTGAAAATTAACCAGTCTGTTGGGTTCATTTTCATTGCATTTATTGCTCCTGCTATTGTTTTATTTTCTGTAAATGTAGTATTTGACCCAACTCAGGCCACTCTTACTTCCCCCAAACATTTTCAATAGGTAGGCTACCTAGCAAGATTTTGTAGCCAAATCACAACAGCTGCATCACATTAGTGGAAACGAAGACAGTTCTCAGGGCAGATCTGCCGGTTTAGACTAGCATAAGTGACTAAGTATCAGGTTAGGATAATTAACATAGCAGGTTAGGATAAATAGGTTAAGGTTAGGAAATGCTCAAATTGTCTTCGAAGCGACTTAAACGTTAATTTTTTTGGTGGGTGCCTTCCTCATGGGCCCCACAGGGAACTGTGCCTAGGAGCATCAGCCCCAGTAAGCCCCTCCCTTAATCTAGCGCTGGGTGCAGCACCCTCTTGCTAATTATTTGTTACGTTTTTAGCTTATTTCTAACTACTATTCAACTTTTCCTCCTGTAACCTGCTGTATTTCTGGAGTTAAACTGTAGAACTGACAATAATGTGTTTCCACTAGTTATCCCTGCTCCAGACCAGCTGACTGTTAACTCAGTGGACACCACATCAGCTGCTGTTAGCTGGAGCCAGCCACCAGGATTGGACCAAACCCAACATCATTACCAGATCTCCTACCACTGTCCAGGGACAGAACCACACATCACTACCACGTCTTCACCCAGCATCACTCTCTCTGACCTGCAAGGTGGTACTCAGTACTCTGTCACTGTCTGCACTGTGCTGGAAAATGGAAAGCAAAGTGAACTGGAGTCAACAACCCTCACCACAAGTAAGGAAAAACCCTACAGTTGAAGTCGGAAGTTTACATACACCTTAGCCAAATACATTTTAACTCAGTTTTTCCTGACATTTAATCCTTGTAAAAATTTCCTGTCTTAGGTCAGTTAGGATCATCACTTTATTTTAAGAATGTGAAATGTCAGAATAATAGTAGAGAGAGTTATTTATTTCAGCTTTTATTTCTTTCAACAAATTCCCAGTGGGTCAGAAGTTTACATACTAATTGAGTGTATTTAGTACCATTGCCTTTAAATTGTTTAACTTGGGTCAAACGTTTTGGGTAGCCTTCCACAAGCTTCCCACAATAAGTTGGGTGAATTTTGGCCCATTCCTCCTGACAGAGCTGGTGTAACTAAGTCAGATTTGTAGGCCTCCTTGCTCGCACACACTTTTTCAGTTCTGCCCACAATTTTTCTATGGGATTGAGTCAGGGCTTTGTGATTAAAACTCCACTACCTCAACATTGTTGTCCTTAAGCCATTTTGCCACAACTTTGGAAGTATGCTTGGGGGCATTGTCCATTTGAAAACCCATTTGCGACCAAGCTTTAACTTCCTGACTAATGTCTTGAGATGTTGCTTCAATATATCCACATAATTTACCTAACTCATGATTCCATCTATTTTGTGAAGTGCACCAGTCCATCCTGCAGCAAAGAACCCCCACAACATGATGGTGCCACCCCCGTGCTTCACGGTTGGGATGGTGTTCTTCAGCTTGCAAGCCTTCCCCATTTTCCTCCAAACATATGATGGTCATTATGGCCAACCAGTTGTATTTTTGTTTCATCAGAGCAGAGGACATTTCTCCAAAAAGTACGATCTTTGTTCCCATGTGCAGTTGCAAACCTTAGTCTGTCTTTTTTATGGAGCAGTGGCTTCTTCCTTGCTGAGCGGCCTTTCAGGTTACGTCGATATAGGACTTTTTTTTTACTGTGGATATAGATACTTTTGTACCTGTTTCCTCCAGCATCTTCACAAGGTCCTTTGCTGCTGTTCTGGGATTAATTTGCACTTTTCGCACCAAAGTACGTTCATCTCTAGGAGACAGAACACATCTCCTTTCTGATTCCAACTATATGTGTAATAACAGCATTGTTTCCGTAAGGGATAATAAACGAGAGGCTATGCGTTCTATGGAAAATAATTAACGACGTGGAAGGTGTTCAGCAATAGCAATACTGGTTTCAATTAGACTTTTACTTTCAAAAGCAGCTGAATTATAGCCATTGAATTCTACCGTGCAAATATACTGTGCGTTATAGGAAAACAACATGTAAAAAATATGCCACGAGTAATGTCTTCAACATCCACTCATGTAGCTAGCAAGTTTACTAACTAGCTACAGTAGTTGCTGTGGCAACCCAACAAACAGATTTGCTGGTTTAGCTAACCTAGCTTGCTAATTCAACAATGCCAATAATGTTTCAATTCAACTTTTGATTTCAAAAGCAGTTAAAAAAACATGTAAACCTGAGTTGCGCAGCGGTCTAAGGCATTGCAGTGCTTGAAGTGTCACTACAGACCCGGGTTCGATCCCAGGCTGTGTCACAACCGGCCGTAACTGGGAGTCCCACAGGGCGGTGAACAATTGGACCAGCGCCGTCCGGGTTAGGGAAGGGTTTGGCCGGGGGGGGCTTTACTTGGCTAGCGAGCTAGCAACTCCTTGTGGCGGGCAGGGTGCCTACAGGCTGACTTCGATCATCAGTTGAATGATGTTTCCTCTGACACATTGGTGCAGCTGGCTTCCGGGATAAGCGGGCGGGTGTTAAGAAGCGCGCTTTGGTGGGTCATGTTTTGGAGGACTCATGACTTCCTAGAATGCCCTTCAAACTAATCAGATAGAAGTATTCAACAATGCCATGGTATAATTAACTTCTTGCGTCGAGCCATCCCGGATCCGGTATCGTGACTACAGTCTCAAGCTCATTACCATAACGCAACGTTAACTATTCATGAAAATCGCAAATGAAATTAAATGAATCTATTTGCTCTCAAGCTTAGCCTTTTGTTAACAACACTGTCATCTCAGATTTTCAAAATATGCTTCTCAACCATTGCAAAACAAGCATTTGTGTAACAGTATTGATAGCCTAGCATAGGATTATGTCTGTCTTTCAGCAGGCAACATTTTCACAAAAACCAGAAAAGGATTCAAATAAAATCATTTACCTTTGAAGAACTTCAGATGTTTTCAATGAGGAGACTCTCAGTTAGATAGCAAATGTTCCGTTTTTTTACAAAAATATTATTTGTGTTGACAAATCGGTCCGTTTTCTTCATCATTCTTCATCACGTTTGGGTAAGAAAAAAAACGAAAATTAAGTCATTAAAACGCAAACTTTTTCCAAATTAACTCCATAATATCGACAGAAACATGACAAACCGATGTTTAGAATCAATCCTCAAGGTGTCTTTCACATATCTATCGACGATAAAATCCTTTGTGGCAGTTGACTTTGTCTTCTGAAGAAATGGAACGCGCATGGACCTACAGATTACGCAATAATTTCGACACAGGACACCGGGCGGACACCAGGTAAATGTAGTCTCTTATGGTCAATCTTCCAATGATATGCCTACAAACACGTCACAATGCTGCAGACACCTTGGAGAAACGACACAAAGGGCAGGCTCATTCCTGGCGCATTGACAGCCATATAAGGAGAATTTGGAACACAGCGTCTTCAGAATCTGGGGCATTTCCAGTATGAAACTTCACCTTGGTTTCGCCTGTAGCATTAGTTCTGGGGCACTCACAGATAATATCTTTGCAGTTTTGGAAACGTCAGAGTTTCGTCTTTCCAAAGCTGTCAATTCCATGCATAGTGGAGCATCTTTTTGTGACAAAATATCTTGTTTAAAATGGGAACGTTTTTTATCCAAAAATTAAAAGAGCTATCTCGGAGAGGTTAAGGGGCGGCAGGTAGCCTAGTGGTTAGAGCGTTGGGCAGTAACCGAAAGTTTGCTGGATTGAATCCCCGAGCTGACAGGGTAAACATATGTTGTTCTGGCCCTGAACAACCCACTGTTCCCTGGTAGGCCTTCATTGTAAATAAGAATTTGTTCTTAACTGACTTGCCTAGTTAAATAAAAAATACAAAGCCATAAGGCATGAGGGTGTGTGGTATATGGCCAATATACCATGTTCTTATGGACGACACAACTCGGAGTGCCTGGATATAGCCCTTACCCGTGGTATATTGGCCATATTCATAGGTCACGTCATACCGGCAGCACCGTATTGGTGCCCTAAAGTGGTGATAAACCCAGATGCTAACTACTGTTTCGTCTAAATTACACTATATTGCTTGGAAATAGGATGACATTGCTAAAGTAGTCCAATATTTATTGGGGAAACAACATTGCCAACATTATCATGTCATCAAATGTACTTAAGACAGATGGCAATGTAGTCATTAGCTAGTTAAAATCCGGTGGCCAACCCTCAATCTTAGCTAGCTAGCAAACGTAATGCTGCCAGTCAATCTGGCGACATCAAAACGATGACAAAAGGTTTTCCTAAAATGGATTTGCCTCCTTTTGAATGTCATTGTATTTTCAAGCCACTGTAATGCACTTTTGATAAAATCTTCATCAGCACTAATTGACGATACATTGAGTAGAATACTCAGTCGGGCATTAGTCCAAAACTAACATTCAAAACAACAATGTCACGAAACGTGCAACCCACAAATACCCCAAACCCACGGAGTGCTTAATCGCTATCATAAACATGTTACCAACATAATTAGAAGAGTAAAACAAATAAAAATGTATACTTCTGGTATATGGTCTGATATACCACGGCTTTCAGACAATCAGCATTCAGGGATCGAACCACCCAGTTTATAAATGCATGGAAAATAAGGCAATAAGGCACCTCAGGGGTTTGTGGTATATTGCCAATATACCACTGCTAAGGGCTGTGTCCATGCATAAGAACAGCCCTTATCCGTGGTATATTGGCCATATACCACACCCCCTTGGGCCTTATTGCTTAATTATAGCATGGCATTGTTCAAAACTCCTTTCTGATTGGCTTGAAGGGCATTCTAAAGCATGCATTATTTCCTTAAAAAGCATGGTATATCCGCAGGGTAGAATTCAATGGCTTTAGTTCATTCTTACATGTTCCGTTTGAGCTGCTTTTTAAATCAAAAGTTGAATTGAAATCACTATTGGCATTGTTGAATTCGATTTTCATAATAGAAAGCTAGGACTGATGATTTGGTTGGCTAAACTTGGTAGTCTGTTTGTTTTGTTACCAGGGCAATTACTGAAGCTATCTAGTAAACTTGCGTCAGTGGATGTTGGACACATTTCTACCCGCAAATGAACACAACTCTAGAGGCAAATGTTTAAAATTATAGCCATGGTATTAAAGAGATAATCCACACAGGACTATATGCGTTCTACGGACAATAATGCAACTCCATGGAAGGTCAGTTCCACTCCGCTAGCTCATCGTGGAACACACTATTTTCCATAGAATGCATACCCCCTCATTACCCCTTACATACAGTGCCTAGTGAATGTCTACACACACCTTTTTCAAAATACACATTCAGTGTTGGTGATTAGTAAAGGATTGCATGACAACATTTTTTTTTGTGGGGGGGGTTATGTTAATCCGTAACATTACCAGCAAAAATTGTGTAATCAGATTACAGATATTTTTGAAAAACTACATCATTTCTTCTAGGATTATTTTTCAAATCAGAATTGAAAAAGGGCGCAAGTTTAAGTTTGTTCTCCCTGATCGATTCAGTCAGAGACCACTATGATGACACACCAAATGTGTTTGATGGATTGCTGGAATAGAGCAGGAACAGGCTTTTGTAGACTACAGTTCAAACTATATTTTCCATTGATGCGACTGCTGTCGGCATCCAAAGACTAGCCTATACATCCAACTTCAATAACGTCTTGGAGGGAAGGACTACAGCAGTGGTGTAGACTACGGGCGATAAGGATATAATTTAGGGTGGGTATAGTTTGTGGAACGTTCCAACAGGAATCTGTTCCAAAAACTTTGTAAATAACAAGGTTGCCAACAAATAACGCATATAAAGTTGTTTAGCGGCAGAATAAGATACCGGGTGGGGACTGGGCTATTTCATTAAATTTTTCACTCACCATGTTTATTCTGAAAAAAGTATTTCATCAATCTGGTAGTTTATGGAGGAACATAAAGAATGAGCTACGTGGTGAGTTGATGCCTATTCGCCAGCTATTTAGCTACGTGAATTGATTATGCTACTTTGTATGCGTTGTTTGTTGACAACCGTGTACTTAACAATGTTTTTGGAACAGATTCATGTTGGAACGTTCCACAAATTATACCAACCCTGTAACTTAGGCCTATTATAGGCTACATAGCACATTCTTCTGAATCATGCTGCTCTCTCATTTATTTGTGCATTACGGATCGATGGCTGTTATTTTAACCCAATTATTTTAACCCAATAATGGTTGAATTAAGGAAATTTAAGCTGCCTGTCAATCAGTTGACAGCCAGTGAAAAATGCACTCTAGCAACTGCTGCATAATGCTAATCCCAGTTAAAGTTTGAGGGAGTTTCCTCCCTTCTAAACTCCTCCGTGGTATTGTGCTCTACACATGCTAACAAAAGCACGTTTAATTGAAGAAGACCAATAATGGGGCTTTTATTGCTCATTTTAATTAGTACTGATAAAAAAATATATATACAGTATAGGCATAGGCCTAAAAGACACATGCTCAAATTGGTACACATTTGAGAGACCTAAACAACTGCAAATTATGGAGGTATCAAAGTGTCACCAACAAAAAAGTAAACAATAGGAATATAGCAAATGGAGCATATGGCATTCATTTTTCACATGCAAATACCACTTTTCGATAGAGCTCAAAGCATGCCATTCCATGAGAGCGGCATTTCTTTTTCAACTCAAAACAATGAGCCCAGTCACTTCTCCATGACAACAAAATAAACATAAACAACAGAGTAAGCTAATAAGTATTTCATTTTTAGGTTATGCTCAGGTAAAACAGTTTGACTAATCTATATTTGCATATTTCCAAGTCTCGTTCTTGAAGATCAAGGGGTATTTAATTAATTGGAATGACTGGAAATCTGACACACTGTTTTTTCATGTAAAAATATAGCCTAATCATATGATCTGTATTGAAGGAGAAATCAATGGGTTAGAACCATATGTAACCCATAAAGTCAAATGCAATATCCATTTATGGCCAGCTATGTAAACATTGAACATTAATTTATCCTGCAATACATGTCATTCAATTATTGGTAATAATTATGTGTGTGTTCTTCCAATGCCTCTTAGGGGGAAAGTAATCTAAAAGTAAATGCAAATAATCAGATTGTTACTGTGTATGAGTAATCGAAAAGTTACATTAGTGATTACAATTTCTGTAAGGTAACTAGTACCTGTAACTGAAAATAATATATACAAATGGATTACATTTGACATTTGTTCCTACTGATATACACAACCTACTCCACATTTTCAAAGTGAAATAAATATATATTATAGAAATTGCAATAATAAATCAAATAAAACAAGTATGTCTTCATTTGCATATGTCTTCACACCCCAGAGTTAATAATACTTGGTGGAAGCACCTTTGGCAGCCATCACAGCTGTGAATCATTTTGAAACATATATCCATGTTTTTGTCAAACTGTCAAGCACTGTAAATTTGGTTAGGAATCATTGATGCACAGCAATTTTAGTGACGACTGAGACTGGACCATTCAGGAACCTCAACACCTATTGGAAATACATACTGGTGTGTCTTTGGCATTAGATGTTGTGCAATTTTCAAGTAGAAAATGTAAACTCTATCCCAGTTAGGTATTCAGAAGACTGAGACAGGGTTTTGTCGTGGAAATTTCCTGTATTTACCAAATCATGAGAGCAAACCACACACATGTCAGAGTTATCATAAAGTCCATATTTAATTATATGAGCTCCATCACAACCCTGTGACTCTCAGATCAATTCAGTGTCTATAAATGAATTCTCTGAGAGTCCCTTACACATTGTAACTGAGATCCTTTCTAGCAAAAACACACATAGCCAGACAGCATTGGCCAGAATGTATCGTTCAGCTTTGTCTCCTAAACTATGTTCTTTTCTCAAACTCAGAACCATAAAACAAATCCTCACATCAACAGGCATATATCAAATCCACCCCTCCTTGACACAGAGACACACAGAGACACATTGACACATTGAGCCAAGAGATACACGCTTGACCTCTCCCCTCTCTGCGGCCCAAGTAACTTAGTCCTGACAGAACAGATGACTGCAACCCGGCCACAGTATTATACAAAAACAAACATTCTGATGAGAAGTAAATATCTTACAAAGATATGATGAATATAAAACATCTTACCTATTATTCTGCCCTTGAGTTGCGTTCCCATGCAAAACTAGACAGATAGCTAACAACTAAGTCTTCAATAAAACTCCCAAGGCGTGACTTTTCTCGAATGAATATATTGAAAACGTTTATGTTGTGAAACTGCAAAATACAGAAAAGAATATACTTTAGTGTTCAATTCACACCGACATACTGTAGCTGTACATTAAACATTTGAAGTTGCATAAATACAAAGCACGCGCTAAGGTACCATGCATCTGGCATGATGCCAAACCATATAGCTAATTGTTAACCATATGGTAATTGGCTCCTTCCATTACTCTAATAATGTATAACCATCTATGTAGAATAACAAAGCATATTACACTAGAAACAGTAACAAAACTACAGTATTGTATATTTTACAATTCGTTTGCATGACGCATGAGCAAAGTAATACAGCTAACGACATACATTAAAGGCATTGCAATTTGTGAGTAAATGCAACCAACATTGATATGTAAGCAACTCTATCAATTACAAGATTATCATCATTAGCTAAATGCTTGAATCAAACTTACAAACAAATATTTTTCCAAGGCTGAAGCGTGACAAGAAATAACTACATTGAAAGACCTGCAACGTAGCGTTGTTTGTAGCTGCTCTATGCGTGCAAAACAAATTCTGTACTTCCTGTTAGCGTCGTCTTTCTAAGTACCAGAAAGCGCCACTAGGGGGCAAATAACACCATTGAACACAATGAAAATCCAATTTAACCATTGTAATAAAATAATCTGTTACCTTCTAACAGGATGGCAGCACACTCCCCGCCTGGTATAATGAAATTGTGCCACTATGAAATAAAACATATCAAGAAACAAATAATGTCCTTTCTATTTTTATCTTTTGTCTCTAGGATGCTTCAGAAAGAAGAACAACAATCTCTGAGATTGGTCTCAGAAACACCTTAGCAGCTCCTTGCTTGACAATTTTTAGTTCTACTTTCCTAACCTTTTTGTCAGTACTGGGAAAGGTTTTTACCACAAGCCCGACTGGCCAGTCATTTCTGTGTGCCTGACTGTCTTTCAATAAGACAACATCTCCCACTTTTACATTTGGCTTTTCTGCTGTCCATTTTCTGCGTCTCTGCAGCGTTGTCAGGTACTCCTGTCTCCACCTTTTCCAAAAGGTGTCAGCGAGACACTGGACTTGCTTCCACTGTTTCCATTTCTCATCTTTTTCTGTTGGAAGAGGGACATCCCACTCACTCTGATCAGAAGAGAGTACTCTGATTAAGGCTTTACCTTGCATTGTTATTGGAGCCACGAACCCAAGGGGGTCATAAAGACTATTCACTGTGGACAGGATGCCTCTCCGAGTAAAAGGCCTCTCATTGTGGGACACCTGGAATGAGAAGCTGTCTGTTTCCAGGTTCCAGGAAAGTCCCAGACTCCGTTGAAAGGGGAGAGGATCCACTCCTAGGTCCAGATCTTTTAAGTCTTTTGCACGGTCCTCCATAGGGAAGGCTTCCATAACTGTTTTGCTATTGGATGCAATCTTGTGTAGTTTCATGTTGGACTCCGCCAACATTGCTTGTGTTTTTCTTAGAATATTGATAGCTTCTTCTGTAGTAGCTACTGATGTCAGACCATCATCGACGTAGAAGTTCCTCACTACATATTGCTTGGGTTCTGACCCGTGTTCCTTCTCACCCTGTAGCGCTGCTCGTCTCATGCAGTAGATGGCTACGGCTGGTGAAGGGCTGTTTCCAAATACATGGACTTTCATCCAGTACTCAGTTATGTTTCTATCTGGGTTGTTGTCTTCATACCAGAGAAACCTTAAGTAATCTCTGTGATCCTCACGTACACCAAAACAGTAAAACATTTGTTGCACATCTGCTGTTAGTGCAATGTAATCCTTGCGGAAACGCATTAGGACACCCAAGAGTGTGTTGTTTAAGTCTGGACCACTGAGCAGAACATCGTTAAGTGACACGCCTTGACACTTAGCACTGGAGTCAAATACTACTCGTATTTGTTCAGGCTTTTGTGGATGGTAAACACCAAATATGGGCAGATACCAACGTTCTTTGTCTCCCTCTAGTGGCTGTGAAGGTTCGGCTTGGTCGTTATCCAGCATCTTTTGCATGAAGTCAATAAAATGACACTTCATGTCAGGCTTTTTGTCTAAAGTCCTGCGAAGTGATGTGAGACGGTTCATGGCCTGCTCCCTGTTATTAGGAAGGCGACGTCTAGTGGGGCGAAAGGGTAGTGGAGCCACCCAGTTGTTTCCATCATCCTGGAAAACCTGTTTGTCCATAATGTCCAAGAAGGCTTTGTCCTCCACTGATGGTGCTGGTTTATCATTGTCTTGTGTTTTGTCGAACACGGAACATCCCAGGCTGTCTGTGTTCACAGTTGTGATTGGATCTCTCGAGTGCACTGTAGAGGGAGAGATGTGTTTCTGAGCTACGCTGCTGTAGTTCTCTTTTACCTGGATGATGTCAGGGCAAGGGCTCAGATAGGATGTGTGACCATTTTGAAGTATGTTTGTCCTGAACACGTTAACATTGGCTGGTCGGTGAGCTGTTCCCAGACAGACCTCACCCACCCGAGGTCGAGTCGCTGTGCATAAGGAGTGTCGTGGGGCCCATTGATTTGCTCTCGTACCTTGTGTACCCTTAAGATGTCTCGTCCTAAGAGCAGGAGGATGGGAGCGTCTGGGTCCACAGCTGGAATTCTGTCCATAACTGGTTGCAGATGGGGATGATGATACGCAATGTCGGGGGAGGGAATCTCCGTCCTATCGTCTGGCATCATATCACACTCTATCAGAGTAGGGAGAGTGAGCTGCATGTGTCCATCTATAGACTCCACCATAAAGTTGACGGCTCTCCTGCCTGAAGTCTCTGTTACCCCAGAACACGTCTTCATGGTGTATGGAGCAGAGTTGTCATTGATGTTGAAGAGACTGAAAAACTCTGTCTTGGCCAGAGATTTGTTACTCTGTTCATCAAGCACTACATACATTTTGACAGCTTTCTCGCTTTTCCCAGCCGGATAAGCTTTGACTAGGCATATTTTTCAACATGATCTTGGATTGACTGCCTCACCACAGATCTCTGTACACTTTGAGGTGACAGATAGAAGAGCATCGTCACCTTGCTCCCCGCTATTATCTGTCTCTGCTGTAGCGGTGTATGTATTTGTAGGGGCTGGGCCTGGATGCAGAGCAGCAAGATGCCTGTCGCTGTCGCACTCAGAGCACTTGATTGAAACCTTACAGTCTTTAGCTCTGTGCTGAGTTGACCCACAACATCGGAAACAAATGCCATTGTCTTTGAGATATGATTTGCGCTCATCTAGAGTTTTGTATCTAAACCCACGACACTTTTTAAGAGGATGAGGCTTGTTATGTATTGGGCAGTGACGGTCAGGGTTTTCAACCTTTGTCTTACTGGGTTTGGTCTGGTGGTCTGAGGCCTCAGATGACACATCTGTCTTGTATACAGTCACAGGTGTCTTGCTGCTGTACCTGGCAGGTTTCTCACTTTTCATGGACACCTGGTTAGTTGAGGTGTAGAGGGTGAAGCTGGGGTCATTTCTAATTTTCGCCTGGTTCCTGATGAATCTCGAGAAGAACGAGAATGGTGGGAATGCTACCCGATAGTCCTCCTTATATTTGGATCCCTGTGCTATCCATTTTTATTGTAAACTGAATGGAAGTTTCTCTACAATAGGGTTTACCCCGAGATGTGTCCAGATAAGCGAGGCCTGGAAGGTACCCTTCTACTTTAGCACACTCCAGTTCGAGAAGAATGTCACCTAATTCTCTTAGTTTGTGATTGTCTTTGTTAGCCAGTTTTGGAAAATCATCCATTTTCTTCAACAGTGCATTCTCGATCACTTCGGGTGTACCATAGCACTCTTCTAGTCGTTGCCAGACCATGTTAAGTCCTGCTGTTGCGTTGAAAATATGGACAGATCTAATTCTGTTTGCTTGCTCAGATGACTCTGCCCCTAGCCACTTGGTAATTAGATCTAACTCTTCCCTGGCTGATAAATTCAAGTCTCTGGTCGCATTGAGAAAGGATGCTTTCCATGCCCAAAGATTTTCAGGGCGATCATCAAACTTCAGGAGTCCGGAACTCACCATCTCACGTCGTAGGAGGTACTTGATGAGGTCTGGTGCCACTTGTGACTCAGGGAAGTTGTGTGTGTGTGACTGGAAGTGGGCTTGCTTTCCATTTCCACCATGCTGCTGTTCATTTCTTTTGAACGGAGAGTCTCTGCTCATGTTCTGTTGTTTGCTACTTACTGGATTATGGCATGTAGCTGGGTCAACACTAACCTCTTGTTTCTCCACTTCAAATGGAAGTTCAGCAAAGTAGGGCCTAGCATGTTGTTGCACATACTCACATGTACGTTGGACTGGACTTAAGGGCTGTGTCCCTGTGTCTAGTTCTTTGCGAAGCTCTCTGCGTTCTGATCCTACAGCTTCTTCAAAGGCTGCAGCTTCAGCCACCGCAGCAGCAGCTGCTCTCTCAACTTGGAGAACATAAACTTGCCTCGAGGTCAGCTTTTTGCTTCATCACAGAAGCTTCCTTCTCAGCATAGGAGACTTGTGCATAGGAGCCTTGGCGCGTGCTTTGACGGCTGCAGAACTCGCCGTTGAGGATCTGCTTGACTGTTTTGATGACCTTGATCTTGTAGATTGAGACTTGGTCCCAATGTGATGAAGAGGCTCTTCCATCTCTCTCTGTTGAACACCTGGCTCTGGTTGTTGCATCGTAGACTGCTGGTCTTCCCTAGGATAAGAGGCTTTGTTGGCTGATGAACGTAGAAACATAACCACCGTGTGCAGTTATTCTTGTGCTTGAGCCCGCTGTGATGATGTTTTTTCACTATTCTGCCCTTGAGTTGCGTTCCCATGCAAAACTAGACAGATAGCTAACAACTAAGTCTTCAATAAAACTCCCAAGGCGTGACTTTTCTTGAATGAATATATTGAAAACGTTTATGTTGTGAAACTGCAAGATACAGAAAAGAATATACTTTAGTGTTCAATTCACACCGACATACTGTAGCTGTACATTAAACATTTGAAGTTGCATAAATACAAAGCACGCGCTAAGGTACCATGCATCTGGCATGATGCCAAACCATATAGCTAATTGTTAACCATATGGTAATTGGCTCCTTCCATTACTCTAATAATGTATAACCATCTATGTAGAATAACAAAGCATATTACACTAGAAACAGTAACAAAACTACAGTATTGTATATTTTACAATTCGTTTGCATGACGCATGAGCAAAGTAATACAGCTAACGACATACATTAAAGGCATTGCAATTTGTGAGTAAATGCAACCAACATTGATATGTAAGCAACTCTGTCAATAACAAGATTATCATCATTAGCTAAATGCTTGAATCGAACTTACAAACAAATATTTTTCCAAGGCTGAAGCGTGACAAGAAATAACTACATTGAAAGACCTGCAACGTAGCGTTGTTTGTAGCTGCTCTATGCGTGCAAAACAAATTCTGTACTTCCTGTTAGCGTCGTCTTTCTAAGTACCAGAAAGCTAGGGGGCAAATAACACCATTGAACACAATGAAAATCCAATTTAACCATGGTAATAAAATAATCTGTTACCTTCTAACAGGATGGCAGCACACCTATGTTACCAACTAATTCTGATTATTCCCCAACAGTTTCCTCAAACTGGTTATCTAGGCTTTGCTCCTTTTATATTTATTATGATCCTGACAAACTCACCAGTCTCTGCCTGTGACAAGCATACCCATTACATGATGCTACCACATATGCAAGACATACACATCAAGGCATCTTTGTTTTTTATTTATTTTGTATAATTTTGCTTTCTCTTTGAAAAGGTGGAGTAGGTTGTACAGATCGGTAGGGGAAAAAATCGAATCCCTTTTTGCCATGTGACTTCTGTTTTTAGCTTATTTTTTCCCACATCAAAAGGTATTGCAAGCGTTCTTTTTTACTTTGACAACTATTCTACTTTTTGTCCTGTAATGCATTTCTGAAGTTAAACTGTAACATTGACAATGTATTTTCCCTTAGTACTTCCTGCTCCAGACCAGCTGACTGTTGACTCAGTGGACACCACATCAGCTGCTGTTAGCTGGAACCAGCCACCAGGATTGGACCAAACCCAACATCATTACCAGATCTCCTACCACTGTCCAGGGACAGAACCACACATTACTACCACGTCTTCCCACAGCTTCACTCTCTCTGACCTGCAATGTGGTACTCAGTACTCTGTCACTGTCTGCACTGTGCTGGACAATGAAAAGCAAAGTCAACTGGTGTCAACAACCTTCACCACAAGTAAGTCGTTACCCTACTTATTAAGTATTATCTCTGGTGTCAAAGATAATTAAGCTTTGACTTGATATCAAAATGACTAATGTGAATGAACTAATCATAATTGATGTGTAAGCAATTAGGGCTGTACCCAAATAAACTTGGTCAACCAAGTGTCGTCTGTTCTTTTGACCAATTGATTGGTTGAAAATTACAAACATTTATTTTTCCATATTTATACACATAATTAAGTGCTTAAATCAAATCAAATATATGACCTGTTTCAGTCACTACTTCACAGGAGAGCCATTTGAACTTAAACTTTTTTTTAAATCAGAAGGTTTGGCAGAAAGGCCTTGTTGAACGTGAACTTTCATGTGCCTTAATAACAAAATTGTATGCCTTCTGTAAATACGAATAAAAAAAAATAATTACGAGCCTAGTTGATTTAGCCACAGAAAAAGTCAGCAACCTTCCCGCTTGCCATGATTGACTGAGATAATGAGTGAGCTGGACATGCCGAGAGATGAGTTTGGATTGGTCTGCCATTTAACACGCTTCTGTCTATTTGAGCTGTTCAGTATGTCTAGGTAATTCTGTCTAATGCAGCTTTTTAAAAAATGTATTGTGTAGGAAAACTGCATAAACCGAATGCCAAGTTAAAGTGCACTGTTAGCTAGTTAACGTTAGCTGGCTGGCTCACTAGCAATATGTGTATGCTCTCCACTTTCTGGAGATCCAAGTTTTGAAATCAGTGGAATTCGTATATGATAGCTAAGTAGATGGACAAAACACCTGTCTCCGTATTACATCTTACATAATATGGAGACGTGTCCAAATATGATGTATACGGCAAGATATCTAGCTACATTTTCAGGTATTACACGTTTCTAATTTTGACAAAGTGCTTTCATTTCAAGTTAAAGTGTGCTGTTATCTAGCAAGCTAACGTTAGCTGGCAGGCTCGCTAGCTAACATTACGTGTATGATCTTATCATTTGTATCTCAGAGCTACCAGTTATTGTAACAGATGTCTTCCTGGGAAGGAGAGGCGGAACAAAACGCAGCGTGGTTATTCATGGTTCTTTAATAAGAGACACTTAACATGAACTAACTACAAAACAATAAACGTGAAAACCGAAACAGTCCTAACTGGTGCAGTAAACACAAAGACAGGAAACAACCACCCACAAAACCTAACACAAAACAGGCTACCTAAATATGGTTCCCAATCAGGGACAATGACTAACACCTGCCTCTGATTGAGAACCATATCAGGCCAAACATAGAAATAGACAAACAACATAGAATGCCCACCCAGCTCATGTCCTGACCAACACTAAAACAAGGAAAACACGCAAGAACTATGGTCAGAACGTCAGAACGTGACAGTACCCCCCCAAGGTGCGGACTCCGACCGCACAACCTAAACCTATAGGGGAGGGTCTGGGTGGGCATCTGTCCGCGGTGGCAGCTCTGGCGCTGGACGTGGACCCCACTCCATAATTGTCTTAGTCCACCTTCTTAGCGTCCTTTGAGTGGCGACCCTCGCCGCCGACCTTGGCCTAGGAACCCTAAAAAAGGGCCCCACTGGACTGAGGGGCAGCTCCGGACTGAGGGGCAGCTCCGGACTGAGGGGCAGCTCGGGACTGAGGGGTAGCTCAGGACTGAGGGGTAGCTCAGGACTGAGGGGTAGCTCAGGACTGAGGGGTAGCTCAGGACCGAGTGGTAGCTCAGGCCTGAGGGGTAGCTTAGGACTGAGGTAGCTCAGGACTGAGAGGTAGCTCAGGACTGAGAGATAGCTCAGGCTGGTTGACGGCTCTGGCAGCTCCTGGCTGACTGACGGCTCTGGCAGCTCCTGGCTGACTGACGGCTCTGGTAGCTCCTGGTTGATTGACGGCTCTGGCAGCTCCTGGCTGATTGACGGCTCTGGCAGATCCTGGCTGACTGGCGGTTCTGGCAGATCCTGGCTGACTGGTGGCTCTGGCAGATCCTGGCTGACTGGCGGCTCTGGCGGATCCTGGCTGACTGGTGGCTCTGGCGGATCCTGGCTGACTGGTGGCTCTGGCGGATCCTGGCTGACTGGTGGCTCTGGCGGATCCTGGCTGACTGGCGGCTCTGGCGAATCCTGGCGGATGCTGGCTGACTGGCGACTCTGGCGGACCCTGGCTGACTGGCGGCTCTGGCGGATCCTGGCTGATTGGTGGCTCTGGCGGATCCTGGCTGACTTGCGGCTCTGGCAGCTCCTGGCTGACTGACGGCTCTGGCAGCTCCTGGCTGACTGACGGCTCTGGTAGCTCCTGGTTGATTGACGGCTCTGGCAGCTCCTGGCTGATTGACGGCTCTGGCAGATCCTGGCTGACTGGCGGTTCTGGCAGATCCTGGCTGACTGGTGGCTCTGGCAGATCCTGGCTGACTGGCGGCTCTGGCGGATCCTGGCTGACTGGCGGCTCTGGCGGATCCTGGCTGACTGGTGGCTCTGGCGGATCCTGGCTGACTGGTGGCTCTGGCGGATCCTGGCTGACTGGCGGCTCTGGCGAATCCTGGCGGATGCTGGCTGACTGGCGGCTCTGGCGGACCCTGGCTGACTGGCGGCTCTGGCGGATCCTGGCTGATTGGTGGCTCTGGCGGATCCTGGCTGACTGGCTGCTCTGGCGGATCCTGGCTGACTTGCGGCTCTGGAGGATCCTGGCTGACTGGCGGCTCCATGCTGACTGGCAGCTCTGGCGGCTCCATGCTGACAGACAGGAGACTCTGGCGGCTCATGACAGACGGGAGACTTTGGCGGCTCATGACAGATGGGAGACTCTGGCGGCTCATGACAGACGGGAGACTCTGGCAGCTCATGACAGACGGGAGACTCTGGCGGCTCTGGACAGACGGGAGACTCTAGCAGCTCTGGAGAGACGGGCAGCTCAGGCGGCGCTGGGCAGACGGGCAGCTCAGGCGACGCTGGGCAGACTGGAGACTCCGGCAACGCTGGAGAGGAGGAAGACTCTGGCAGCGCTGGACAGGCGAGGCGCACTGTAGGCCTGGTGCGTGGTGCCGGCACTGGTGGTACTGGGCCGAGGACACGCACCTCAGGGCGAGTGCGGGGAGCTGCCACCGGAGGGCTGATGCGTGGAGGTGGTACTGGATAGACCGGACCGTGCAGGCGCACTGGAGCTCTTGAGCACCGAGCCTGCCCAACCTTACCTGGTTGAATGCTCCCGGTCGCCCTGCCAGTGCGTCGAGGTGGAATAGTACGCACTGGGCTGTGCAGGCGAACCGGGGACACCATGCGTAAGGCTGGTGTCATGTACGCCGGCCCAAGGAGACGCACTGGAGACCAGATGCGTAGAGCTGGCTTCATGACACCTAGCTCGATGCCCACTCTAGCCCGGCCGATACGAGGAGCTGGTATGTACTGCACCGGGCTATGCACCCGCACTGGGGACACCGTGCGCTCCACAGCATAACACGGTGCCTGCCCGGTCTCTCTCACCCTCCGGTAAGCTCAGGAAGTTGGCGCATGTCTCCTACATGGTTTCGCCATACTCCATGTGTGCCACCCCCCAAGAAATCTTTGGGGCTGACTCTCAGGCTTCCTTGCCAGCCGTGTTCCCTCGTATCGCCGGCTCCTCTCTCTGGCTGCCTCTGCTCTCCTAGCTGCCTCCACCTGTTCCCATGGGAGGCGATCCTTTCCCACCAGGATCTCCTCCCAAGTGTAGCAACCCTTGCCGTCCAAAACATCCTCCCGTGTCCATTCCTCCTTGCGCTGCTCCTGCTGCCGCTGCCTGTCACCACGCCGCTTGGTCCTGTTGTGGTGGGTGGTTCTGTAACGGCTTTCTTCCTGAGAAGGAGAGGCGGACCAAAACGCAGGGTGGTTATAGTTCATGGTTCTTTAATAAGAGACACTTAACATGAACTAACTACAAAACAATAAACGTGAAAACCGAAACAGTCCTAACTGGTGCAGTAAACACAAAGACAGGAAACAACCACCAACAAAACCCAACACAAAACAGGCTACCTAAATATGGTTCCCAATCAGGGACAATGACTAACACCTGCCTCTGATTGAGAACCATATCAGGCCAAACATAGAAATAGACAATCCTGACCAACACTAAAACAAGGAAAATACACAAGAACTATGGTCAGAACGTGACAGTTATAGCCTAATGTTAGCCATCTAACATTGAACCTTGTTGGTTAGCTACCTGCAGATTCATGCAGGGTAGTAACAACATGAGTTGGGATTATGATAAATGCTCTGAATTTACGAATGGACAATCTGACAGCACAGTTGCAGTCACCAACGCTCTGGACAGCCTAACCAGCTCTGCTAGGGCGAGTAATGTTCAGTGAGCTGTTCACTCATTTGTGACTGGAAGTAGCTAGCAAGTTGGCTTGGGTGCTTGACTAATGTTAGTACAGAACATTTGGATCAAAGAGATGGGTGGGGCTAAAGCTTAAGAGGGTGTAAACAATGCTGAATGGCTGTAGACAAAGAAGGGCTCTCCAGTAGTAGTACCAAGATATTCAAAGGCCATTTTCTCAATAGTGAGATTACAAGTTTATCAACTATCAAAGCAAAATTACTTTCCCATTGTTCCTCAACAGTAGTGTATGATATTTCATTTTGTTACTCTCTATCTCTACTTTTAGCCAATGTAAAAAACACAATTTTGCGACATAAGACTGATTTGAGCTGTTCGTTCATATATATGCAGCGAGCTTGTCTGAAGCTTTAAGCACACTGTTTGATGAAATAATGAAGACACACAAATGACTGGAGGCTGACCGCAATTGATTTGATTGTGCCAGGACGGGCTCAGACTTGCTGTCTTAAAATAAATGACATCGAGTGACTGTGTGACTAGCACCAATTGTCTCTCTTCTCCCTGTTGCAGCGACCACCACAGAACATCAAAACTGTTTATCATGCTGTCCATGTTGCTGAAGCTGCAACATAATTATAACAATATCTGACTGAAAAGTTCTGTTATCGAAATCCTTGATTTGTTTAAGAAAAACATTCCTATTCCCTCAACCCTGGCTCTCTTTACGCGATGCATGTATGCACTGCATGCATGTGACCAATAGAGCCTGACCTATTGCATATCATAATCACATCAATAAATTGGTTATAACAAACCCTAAACACCGTAACACAGTTGACAGCAAAATGGTTTCAGAGGACGTGACAAATAAACACTAAATGGGGGAATATTTATTCGTTGCTTAGGAGGTGAAGGGAAAGTCAGATGTGTGGAATACATTTGAAATACAGGAAATGAAGAAAAACGAGGTAAGGAGAAAGCGCTGTGGACTTATTATGTGTGTCAAACAAGTGCTGTTAGATGGCAATATAATTTCTCTGATCGTTTGGAACAATGTAAACAACAGTAAATAAATCATAAGCGTACCAGAGAGTCTGTTGTAATGTTTTTTATAAAGCCTTTTTTACAGCAAAGGCTAAAACCAGTCGCATTCATTTGTGAATGCAATTTCCAAATTCCAAATAAACGGTTTATTTATTGTTTACGCTAAGGTGGCTTTGTTATTTTATTTTAAAACAAAAATGATTGATTCCATTTCAGATCATGAATGACTCGTATGCTGTGTGAAGACATGAACAAATTAATGATTGATTGATACAGTACTGTAGCTTACATAAGTATTGAAATATAGGACTAAGTAATTTACTGTAGTAAGACTACAGGCGCTCTTACGCCTACAGCTAGATTGTTGTTATACAAAGGTTGTTACACAAAGCTGCTATACTAAGCCTGCTAATGATAATGACTCAACTCAAAACAATAAGCCCAGTCACTCCTCCATGACAACAAAATAAACGTAAACAACAGAGTAGGCTAATAAGTCTATGGTTTTTTAGGTTATGCTCAGGGAAAACAACTTGACTAATCTATATTTGTATATTGGCTTGGTCCTCAAGAAATCAGTAAGATATTAAACAAACACTCAAACAGGCAACAGAAGCAGGATCTGTCTTATTTCTGTAGATATATATGGATGATTTATAAAGCCAGGCACATTTAAGAGTTAGGCTACTGATTATAGACCTAATTAAGTTGGGGGTTCCTATCTCTTCACATTTCTTAGACAATAAGGCAAGCGCTGTTTTCTCACATCCTTACTCTGCTGCTGCCTCCACCACATTGTTGTCACACCAATATTGCTGGTTAGCTTTGCTATTATGCACATAGCAACATGGTCTAGGAACAGGCGCCAATTCAACAGCGCACTGATGTGTTTATGGGCAGCGACCGCTATCCAACACGTGAGAAGGGCATCTGTTCTAAAATAATATTATTTGTTTGAGTGTTTCACCATTGTTCCTAAATAATATAACCATATACAATTTCAGTAGTACCTGTCTTAGAGTGATGGATAGTGCCATCCCCAAAGCCTCCACAATGGATCAGTCCACTGAGACAGGTGTCTTGTACATCATGATATTATTATACATTTTTTGGGGGTTGCTACTGCTCTACTAAAGAAATATTGGTCGACCAACAGTCTATCGACCAAACAGTCGCAAACTCGGGACATCCCTAGTCAGCATGGGATGTAAAGGTACAGGTTCTTTCCTGTAAATATACAGTGAGGTCCAAAAGTATTTGGACATTGAAAATGTGTTGTTGTTGCTTTGGCTTTGTTCTCCAGCACTCTGGATTTGAAATGTGTATTTGTACTTATTAGTGATCCCCATTAGCTGCTGCAGACAGTTATCTTGAATTTGAGGGTATTTTTATCCATATAGGGTGAACCGTTAAGAAACTACAGCACTTGTTGTACATAGTCCCCCGATATTAAGGAACCAAAACTATTTGGACAAATTCACTTATGTGTATTACATTTTTCAAAAGTTTAGTATTTGATCCTGTATTTCTAGCACGCAATGACCACATCAACCGTGTGACTATACACATTTGTTGGATGCATTTGTTGTTTGTTTTGGTTGTGTTTCACATTATTTTGTTCCCAATCGAAATGAATGGCAATTAATGTAGTGTAATTTTGGAAGAATATAACACTTCTTCATCAATGTGGATGCTAACATGATTACGGATAATCCTGAATAAATTGTGAATAATGATGAGTGAGAAAGTTAGAGGCATAAATATCATATCCCCCCAAAATGCTAGCATGTCTTCGCGTTATGATATTTGTGCCTTTCTCACTCATCATTATTCACGATTTATTCAGGATTATCCATAATCATGGTAGCATCCACATTAATGTAGAAGCGGGGGTGTTAGGATACTTTCCTAAAACAATTATTGTCCACTTCACGGAGTCCACATGATGTTCATATTTTAACACATATACAGTGCATTCGGAAAGTATTCAGTCCCCTTGACTTAATTCCACATTTTGTTACGTTACAACCTTATTTTATAATGGATTAAATAGTTTCCCCCACTCATCAATCTACAAAATACCACATAAAGACAAGGTGAAAACAGGTTTTTAGAAATGTTGACTAATGTATTACAAATAAAAGCAGAAATACCTTATTTGAATAAGTATTCATACCCTTTGCTATGAAACTCGAAATTGAGCTCAGGTACATCCTGTTTCCACTGATCATCCTTGAGATATTTCTACAACTTGATTGGAGTCCACCTGTGATACATTCAATTGATTGGACATGATTTGGAAAGGCAAACACCTGTCTATATAAGGTCCCACAGTTGACAGTTCATGTCAGCGCAAATACCAAGCCTTGAGGTCGACGGAATTGTCCATAGAGCTCCAAGACAGGATTGTGTCGAGGTACAGATCTGGGGAAAGGTACCAAAAAATGTATTTGCGAGACTCCGAGTAGGTGAAACGATGATCTCCGGATGTGTGGTTCTCACCGGGAAGCATGGAAGAGGAGGTGTGATGGTGTGGGGCTGCTTTGCTGGTGACACTGTCTGGGACTTATTTAGAATTCAAGGCACACTTAACCAGCATGACTACCACAGCATTCTGCAGCGATTATGCTATCCCTCTGCTTTGTGCTTAGTGGGACTATAATTTGCTTTTCAACAGGAATTTGACCCAAAACACCTCCAGGCTGTATAAGGACTATTTGATCAAGAAGAGTGATGGAGTGCTGCTTCAGATGACCTGGCCTCCACAATCACTCGACCTCAACCCAATTGAGAAGGATTGGGATGAGTTGGACCGCAAAGTGAAGGAAAAGCAGCCAAAAGGTCTCAGCATATGTGGGAACTCCTTCAAGACTGTTGGAAAAGCATTCCCCAGGAAGCTGGTTGAGAGAATGCTAAGAGTGTGCGAAGCTGTCATCAAGGCAAAGTGTGGCTACATATATATATATATATATATACAGTATATACAGTTGAAGTTGGAAGTTTACATACACCTTAGCCAAATACATTTAAACTCAGTTTTTTCACAATTCTTGACATTTAATCCAAGTAAAAATTGCCAGTCTTTCGTCAGTTAGGAACACCACTTTATTTTAAGGATGTGAAATGTCAGAATAATAGTAGAGAGAATGATTTACTTCAGCTTTCATTTCTTTCATCACATTCCCAGTGGGTCAGTAGTTTATATACACTCAATTAGTATTTGGTAGCATTGCCTTTAAATTGTTTAACTTCGGTAAACATTTCAGGTAGCCTTCCACAAGCTTCCCACAATAAATTGGGTGAATTTTAGCCCATTCCTCCTGAGAGAGCTGGTGTAACTGAGTCAGGTTTGTAGGCGTCCTTGCCCGCACACGCTTCTTCAGTTCGGCCCACAAATTTTCTATAGGATTGAGGTCAGGGCTTTGTGATGGCCACTCCAATACGTTGACGTTGTTGTCCTTAAGGCATTTTTCCACAACTTTGGAAGTATGCTTGTGTAACCGATGTGAAATGGCTAGCTAATTAGCGGTGGTGCGCACTAATAGCGTTTCAATCGGTGAAGTCACTTGCTCTGAGACCTTGAAATAGTGGTTCCCCTTGCTCTGCAAGGGCCACGGCTTTTGTGGAGCGATGGGTAACGATGCTTTGTGGGTGACTGTTGTTGATGTGTGCAGAGGGTCCCTGGTTCTAGCCCGGCGAGGGGACGGAGAAAAGTTATACTGTTACACTTGGGGTCATTGTCAATTTGGAAGACCCATTTGAGACCAAGCTTTAACTTCCTGACTGATATCTTCAGATGTTGCTTCAATGCACATAATTTTCCCTCCTCATGAAGCCATCTATTTTGTGTACTTCACCAGTCGCTCCTGCAGCAAAGCAACCCCAAGAAATTATGCTGCCACCTCCTTACTTCACGGTTGGGATGGTGTTCTTCGGCTTGCAAGCCTCCCCCTTTTTCCTCCAAACATAACAATGGTCATTATGGTCAAACAGTTCTATTTTTGTTTCATCAGACCAGAGGATATTTCTCCAAAAAGTATTATCTTTGTCCCCATGTGCAGTTGCAAACCGTAGTCTGTCTTTTTTATGGCGGTTTTGGAGCAGTGGCTTCTTCCTTGCTGAGCGCCTCGATATAGGACTTGTTTTACTGTGGATATAGATACTTTTGAACCTGTTTCCTCCAGAATCCTCACAAGGTCCTTTGCTGTTGTTCTGGGATTGATTTGCACTTTTCACACCAAAGTACGTTCATCTCTAGGAGACAACGCGTCTCCTTCCTAAGCGGTATGACGGCTGAGTGGTCCCATTGTGTTTATACTTGTATACTATTGTTTGTAAAGATGAACGTGGTACCTTCAGGCGTTTGGAAATTGTTCCCAAGGATGAACCAGACTTGTGTTCTACAAGTTTTATTCTGTCTTGGCTAATTTCTTTTGATTTTCCAATGATGTGAAGCAAAGAGGCACTGAGTTTGAAGGCAGGCCTTGAAATACATCCACAGGTACACCTCCAATTGACTCAAAGGATGTCAATTAGCCTACCAGAAGCTTCTAAAGCCATGACATAATTTTCTGGAATTTTCCAAGCTGTTTAAAGGTACAGTAGTCAACTTATTGTATGTAAACTTCTGATCCACTGGAATTGTGATACAGTGAATTATAAGTGAAATAATGTGTCTGTAAACAATTGTTGGAAAAATGACTTGTGTCATTCACAAAGACCGACTTGCTAAAACTATAGTTTGTTAACAAGAAATTTGTGGAGTGGTTGAAAAACGAGTTTTAATGACTCCAACCTAAGTGTATGTAAACTTCCGACTGTCGGAGGTTTACATACACTTAGTATATATATATATATATATATATATATATGAGTACATAAGACCATGATTATTTGTCTCTCTGAAACTATATACAGTACATAAGACCATGATTATTTGTCTCTCTGAAACTATATCATCTAGTGATACATTTTAAAGAAATACTTGTCTGCCATTGAACAACCTCATGCCATAATTATGTAACTGATGTGAAATGGCTAGCTAGTTAGCGGTGGTGTGCGCTAATAGCGTTTCAATCGGTGACGTCACCGCTCTGAGACCTGAAGTAGTTGTTCCCCTTGCTCTACAAGGGCCGCGGCTTTTGTGGAACGATGGGTAACGATGCTTTGTGGGTGTCAGTTGTTGATGTGTGCAGAGGGTCCCTGGTGTGAGCCTGGGGCGAGGGGATGGAGGACAGTTATACTGTTACAATTAGATAGTGAAAAAGCACACCAATCTCTTTCATAGATTCTTTAAACAATAACATCTAATTTACCAACATTTCTGAAAATAGAAATATAGCATTATGGAATTATATATATTTTTGATTATCACAGTATTCTTTTAATTTACGTTCTTTTTTAGCGTGGCGGCAACAATTTAGCAGAGGTGCAGAGCCGGTGCTTAATGAATATGGCGGAGACTTGTAATTTTTGCTGGGTTACAAATCTAACCTCACACTCTTAGATATATAAACACACAGTACCGGTCAAAAGTTTGGACACACCTACTTACTCAAGGGTTATTCTTTATTTTGACTATTTTCTACATTGTAGATTAATAGTGAACACATCAAAACTATGAAATAATGACACATATGGAACCATGTAGTAACCAAAAAAGTGTTAAACAAATCAAATATATATTTTATATTTGAGAATCTTCAAAGATGCCACCCTTTCTTTGTCTTGATGATAGCTTTGCACACTTTTGGCATTCTCTCATTCTCTAGCTTCATGAGACTGTGTGTATGTACAGTTCTTTATTAAAAAATGTAGTTATTTGTTACATTTGACTGTGCAAAACCTAACAGTACTACTTATTTCTCTGAGAGTGAAGTGGATATATAGCATTTTGCAAAAATAAATAAATAACATGATTCTCTCTGAAATTAAACCATCAAGTGAAACATTTGAAATAAATACATGTCTGTCATTGAACAACCTTGTGCCATAATTAGAAGTGAAAAAGCATACCAATCTCTTCCATAGATTCTTAAACAATAAAATCGAATATACCAGCATTTCTGAAAAAAAAAACATTTGGAATGATACTCTTTATTGATTACCACAGTATTCATTTAATTTACTTGCTTATTTTTTTGCATGGCGGCAACAATTTAGCAGCGTCGATGCTTTATGAGTATAGCGGAAACTTGTAATTTTTGTTTTACCTAACAAATCTAACCTCTGTTGTGCGACTTCTGATTTAGGTTATTTCAAAAGGGATTGCAAGTATTTTTTTTGTACTTTGACTACTATTCTACTTTTTGTCCTGTTAAATATTTCTGGATTAAAACTGTAGCACTGACAATAATGTGTTTCTACTAGTTATCCCTGCTCCAGACCAGCTGACTGTTAACTCAGTGGACACCACATCAGCTTCTGTTAGCTGGAACCAGCCACTAGGATTGGACCAAACCCAACATTACCAGATCTCCCACCACTGTCCAGGGACAGAACCACACATCACTACCACAACTTCACACAGCTTTACTCCATGTGACCTGCAATGTGATACTCAGTACTCTGTCACTGTCTGCACTGTGCTGGAAAATGGAAAGAAAAGTCAACTGGTGTCAACAACCCTCACCACAGGTAAGGAAGTACCATACTGAAGTATTAACTCTGATGTTTGACTATGAACTAATCCTAATCGATGTTTCAGCATTGGATGTAAAGGTACTGTATCTTCCCTGATGAGAAATATATCATGATGAATTGCATGGCAGCCTTTTCTATTTTTCAACTACTATTCTATTTTTCTATTTTTATAAACTGTAGCCCTGATAATAATGTGTTTCCACTAGTACTTCCTGCTCCAGACCAGCTGACTGTTGACTCAGTGGACACCACATTAGCTGCTGTCAGCTGGAACCAGCCACCAGGATTGGACCAAACCCAACATCATTACCAGATCTCCTACCACTGTCCAGGGACAGAACCACACATCACTACCACATCTTCACACAGCATCACTCTCTCTGACCTGCAAGGTGGTACTCAGTACTCTGTCACTGTCTGCACTGTGCTGGAAAATGGAAAGAGAAGTCAACTGGTGTCAACAACCCTCACCACAGGTAAGGAAGTACCCTACTGAAGTATTAACTCTGATGTTTGACTATGAACTAATCCTAATGGATGTTTCAGCATTGGATGTAAAGGTACTGTATCATCCCTGATGAGATATATATCATAGTGAATTCCCCAGATCTCATCATGCAGTTTGGTGCTGAAATCATTTTCAGAACCAAATGTGATATTTTATATCTGCATGCATGTTTGCCTTTATTTCTGTGAGTCATTATGTCAAGGAGCTGATCTGTCTGTACTTGCTTTAACTTCATCCAAAATACAGTGTAAAACACGTGTTATTGTAAAGAGGATTGGAAGAATTAAGAAATGATTGTGTATGGTTACCTTGATGTGTGTGTAAATATTACTAGTCTAATTCATAGATTTTAGATGAGTATGAAAATGTATATCCATTCTTTAGCTGGAATGGACTGTACATATCCTCTATATTTGACTCGGATATGTGGTTGTTTCCCCTAGCTATCTTAAGATGAATGCTCTTTGTTTTATCCAATGACATAGACTATGTATTTAGACCCCTTGACTTTTTCCACAGCCTTGTTCTAAAATAGATTCTTATTCTTATCTTTTCTTATCAATCTACACCATAATGACAAAACAAAAACGTTTTTTTTTAATACATTTTTGCAAATGTAAAAAAACAACAATTTATATCACATTTATATAAGTATTCAGATCCTTTACTCAGTACTTTGTTGATGCACCTTTGTCAGTGATTACAGCCTCGATTCTCCTTGGGTATGACAATACAAGCTTGGCACACCTGTATTTGGGGAGTTTCTCCCATTACTCTCTGTAGATCCTCTCAAGCACTGACATGTTGGACGGGGAGCGTCACTGCACAGCTATTTTCAGGTCTCTCCAGAGATATTCAAGTCTGGGCTTTTGCTGAGCAACTGAAGGAAATTCAGAGACTTGTCCTGAAGCCACTCCTGCTTTGTCTTGGCTGTATCTTTAGGGTCATTGTCCTATTGGAAGGTAAACGTTTGCCCAGTCTGAGGTCCTGAGCACTCTTGAGAAGGTTTTCATCAAGGATCTCTGTACTTGGCTTCGTTCATCTTTCCCTTGATCCTGACTAGTCTGCAAGTCCCTGCCGCTGAAAAACATCTTCACAGCATGATGCAGCCACCACTTTGCTTCACCGTTGGGATGGTGCCAGGTTTCCTACAGACGTGAAGCTTGTCATTCAGACCAAAGAGTTCAATCTCGGTTTCACCAGACCAGAGAATCTTGTTTCTCATTGTCTGAGAGTCCTTTAGGCAAACACCAAGCGGGCTGTCATGTGCCTTTTACTGAGGAGTGGCTTCTGTCTTGCCACTACCAAAAATACCTGATTATTGGAGTGCTGTAGAGATGGTTGTCCTTCTGGAAGCTTCTATCATCTCCACAGAGGAACTCTGGAGCTCTGTCAGAGTGACTATCAGGTTCTTGATCACCTCCCAGACCAAGCCCCCTCTCCCCCGTTTGCTCAGTTTGGCTGGGCGGCCAGCTCTAAGAAGAGTCTTGGTGGATTCAATCTCTTTGCATTTAATAATGATGGAGGCTACTGTGTTTTAGGGGACCTTCAATGCTGCATATTTTTTTTGTTACACTTCCCCAGATCTGTGCCTCGACACAATCCTGCCTCAGAGCTCTAGGACAATTCCTTCGACCTCATGGCTTGGTTTTTGCATAGACATGCACTGTCAACTATGGGACCTTATAAAGACAGGTGCGTGCCTTTCCAAATCACGTTCAATCATTTGAATTTACCACAAGTCGTAGAAACATCTCAAAGATGATCAGTGTAAACTGAATGCACCTGAGTTCAATTTCGAGTGTCATAGCAAAGGGTCTGAATAACGTATGTACAGTCGTGACCAAAAGTTTTGAGAATGACACAAATATTAATTTTCACAAATTCTGCTGCCTCAGTTTGTATGATGGCAATTTGAATATACTCTAGAAAGTTATGAAGAGTGATGAATTGCAATTAATTGCAAAGTCCCTCTTTGCCATGCAAATCAACTGAATCCCCCCAAAACATTTCCACTGCATTTCAGTCCTGCCACAAAAGGACCAGCTGACATCATGTCAGTGATTCTCTCGTTAACACGGGTGTGAGTGTTGACGAGGACAAGACTGGAGATCACTCTGTCATACTGATTGAGTTCGAATAACAGACTGGAAGCTTCAAAAGGAGGGTGGTGCTTGGAATCATTGTTCTTCCTCTGTCAACCATGGTTACCTGCAAGGAACCACGTGCTGTCATCATTGCTTTGCACAAAAAGGGCTTCACAGGCAAGGATATTTCTGTCAGTAAAATTGCACCTAAATCAACCATTTATCGGATCATCAAGCACAGAGCTTGCTCGGGAATGGCAGCAGACAGGTGTGAGTGCTTCTGCACGCACAGTGAGTCGAAGACTTTTGGAGGATGGCCTGGTGTCAAGAAGGGCAGCAAAGAAGCCACTTCTCTACAGGAAAAGCATCAGGGACAGACTGTTATTCTCCAAAAGGTACAGGGATTGGATTGCTGAGGACTGGGGTAAAGTCATTTTCTCTGATGAATCCGAATTCCGATTATTTGGGGCATCCGGAAAGAGCTTTTTCGGAGAAGACAAGGTGAGAGCTACCATCAGTCCTGTGTCATGCCAACAGTAAAGCATCCTGAGACCATTCATGTGTGGGGTTGCTTCTCAGCCAAGGGAGTGGGCTCAGTCACAATTTTGTCTAAGAACACAGCCATGAATAAAGAATGGTACTGTCATGGTGCTGACTTTTGTCCAATACCTGCAGCAAAAGCCTCTACCCCATCCTCTGGCTGGGCAGAGTACTTTAGGATTTTAGTTACTTCGGTGTAACAAGGGCCTAGCCGTGCGGCCCTACCAACCCTCCTATTTTTTTCGTAATGGCCCTTCGCGTGAGTTGGGTTTGTTCCTTCGTTCACGTTGTCACTCCCTTATTTTCCGGTCTAGTATGAGGCCTTGGATAGATATACTCCTATTTAAATATTCTAAGTGTTATGGATTCCTCCTATATTTCCTTACTTTCAAGTTTCTTTACTTATGTATACATCAATACCTAATAACTTTTTCTATTAGTTATTATGCTCGTCAGCTAGTAGTCACTTGGAAACTATTATTGGTATATGTTTTGACTCTCTTAAAAATATATTTATTGTCCACACAATGAAATATTCTTTAGTGCAATCACTTTAACCTATAACCAGGGTCACTTTCTGTTCAGTGAGAGTGTCAAAGGTGTTTGCTCTCCAGATCGTTAATCTGGCCTAGTTGTCAAAGTTTCAAGCTTTTATTAAGTCACTGTTTTTTGTCTTATACACATTATTACAATTCAATGGTTATACAGTTTCTAAATACAACAATAACGCTCAATCAATCCTTAATGCTTTAAGCTATGCCAGATAATATTGCAAAACTTTAAATGCGTTAACACTTCTAACAATATTGACTAAATAGCAAAAATAGTTCAATTACCTTAAATGCTTAGCCCCTTGGTCACTTTCCCGTAATTGGTATTCTCACAGCAATGACACTAGATTCCGAATTCCAATATCTCTATACACTTCCAACTCTGTGTATGGACTCAATATATTGTAACTGGTACTTGGCTGTTTCCTCGTATTGCCAATCACATCTGTGCCTGATGTCTCACTGAGTGACTGCCGCTTTGTCTGTGATCAGGAGGTGTTTAGACCCCTGTGTTTCGTAGACTCAGTTTCGGGTTCACAAAGTTCAACCAAGTATCTTCAGATAGTGATCCAATAAGTACTTAGGCAAAATTATCCAGTTCTCAAATATTGTTCTAGTCTAACAAAAAAGAGTATAGTGCAATAGTAATTTTACCTCTGATGATTCTCCATATGAAGTCTGTCTCATATGTCAGTGAGGATCATGCCTCTCTTATGATCTCTGTTCTCTTTATATACCTTTTTACAGGGGAAGTTCCCACTGGTGCTGTAGACCTACGTAATCTTAGACCTGTGTGTAAACGGAAGCTTCCTATTATTACCATTTAAGGTCATGCACTACTGACTCCCAGATTGCTGCTTCCGTGTTACTGTTGGCTGATTCTACTCGATGATACCAGCTGGTTGTTTCTACCACTGGAGGTGGCGTAGGTGGTATGTCAAGCGTCAGCTGGGAGAAGTCTATGATAGGTATCTCCTCTGCTTCCCCCTGTTGTCCAGTTTCTGCAGGTGTGGTCCATGGTTCCATGAGGTCCCGTGAATGCCCTGTGTTGTTGTCCATATTGCTTGATGGAGTGGGCAGATTCTTTTCATCTCTTGTCACCAGTACCAACACCTCCTCATAGAGCAACTTCTCCCAACCATCCAGGAACAATTTGGTGGCGAACAATGCCTTTTCCAGCATGACGGAGAACCTTGCCATGAGGCAAAAGTGATAACTAAGTGGCTCGGGGAACAAAACATTGATATTTTGAGTCCATGGCCAAGAAACTCCCCAGACCTTAATCCAATTGAGAATTTGTGGTCAATCCTCAAGAGGCGGGTGGACAAACAAAACTTCATAAATTCTGACAAACTCCAAGCATTGATTATGCAAGAATGGGTTGCCATCAGTCAGGATGTGGCCCAGAATTTAATTGACAGCATACCAGGGCGGATTGCAGAGGTTTTGAAAAAGAGGGGCAACACTGCAAATATTGACTCTTTGCATCAACTTAATGTAATTGTCAATAAAAGCCTTTGACACTTATGAAATGCTTGTAATTATACTTCAGTATTCCATAGTAACAATTTTCTGACAAAAATATCTAAAGACACTGAAGCAGCAAATTTTGTGGAAAATAATATTTATGTTTTCCTCAACTTTTGGCCACGACTCTATTTTTTTTCTTCTTCTACATTTGCAAAAAAAATCATTTTAAACAAGTACATTTTTGTCATTAAACAACCTCATTAAAAAACACATCATAGATTGTTTAAACAATAAAATCTAACTTACCAACATTTCATAGATATACTGAATAG
>NC_088413.1:16340151-16450151 GCF_034236695.1 Oncorhynchus nerka | reverse complement strand
TCCTACAACTGTCCAGGGACAGAACCACAAATCTCTACTACGTCTTCCCACAGCATCACTCTCTCTGACCTGCAAGGTGGCACTCAGTACTCTGTCACTGTCTGCACTGTGCTGGAAAATGGAAAGAAAAGTAAATTAGTATCAACAACCCTCACCACAAGTAAGGAAGTACTCTACATATGAACTATTATGTCTGGTGCCAACATTTATATAACTTTATACAAATGACTCTAATGTTAGTGATCTAATCATAGTGGATGTGTCAGCACGGGATTTAGTTACAATATCTACCCCGATGAGAAATATATGATGGTGAATTCCCCAGATCTCATAGTGGAGTTTGGTGCTGAAATCAATAAATGTTTTAATAATATTTGAGTTCATACTTGATTCCATTCCTGTGAGTTATTATGTCAAGGAGTTGATCTTCCTCTGCTTGCTTTATCTTTATCAGTAGTAAAGTTTAAAACACATTTTATCGTGGAGAGTATTTTTTATCACAACATTCAGTGCTTAATTAGTAAATTGGGAGGTGCCGGAACACCTCAAGTTTATATTGTTTTAATTAAAAGGCTGAAACATTACCTTTAGCCCCAGAATATCTCACCACAGTGTTTCCATCTCCTCTTCTCTCTCCTTCATTCCTTTAGCCCCAGAATATCTCACCACAGTGTTTCCATCTCCTCTTCTCTCTCCTTCATTCCTTTAGCCCCAGAATATCTCACCACAGTGTTTCCATCACCTCTTCTCTCTCCTTCATTCCTTTAGCCCCAGAATATCTCACCACAGTGTTTCCATCACCTCTTCTCTCTCCTTCATTCCTTTAGCCCCAGAATATCTCACCACAGTGTTTCCATCACCTCTTCTCTCTCCTTCATTCCTTTAGCCCCAGAATATCTCACAACAGTGTTTCCATCACCTCTTCTCTCTCCTTCATTCCTTTAGCCCCAGAATATCTCACCACAGTGTTTCCATCACCTCTTCTCTCTCCTTCATTCCTTTAGCCCCAGAATATCTCACCACAGTGTTTCCATCACCTCTTCTCTCTCCTTCATTCCTTTAGCCCCAGAATATCTCACCACAGTGTTTCCATCACCTCTTCTCTCTCCTTCATTCCTTTAGCCCCAGAATATCTCACCACAGTGTTTCCATCACCTCCCTTCTCTCTCCTTCATTCCTTTAGCCCCAGAATATCTCACCACAGTGTTTCCATCACCTCTTCTCTCTCCTTCATTCCTTTAGCCCCAGAATATCTCACAACAGTGTTTCCATCACCTCTTCCCTCTCTCTCTCCTTCATTCCTTTAGCTACAGAATATCTCACCACAGTGTTTCCATCACCTCTTCCCTATCTCTCTCCTTCATTCCTTTAACTACAGAATATCTCACAACAGTGTTTCCATCACCTCTTCTCTCTGTCTCCTTCATTCCTTTAGCCCCAGAATATCTCACCCCATGTTTCCATCACCTCTTCTCTCTCCTTCATTCCTTTAGCCCCAGAATATCTCACCACAGTGTTTCCATCTCCTCTTCTCTCTCCTTCATTCCTTTAGCCCCAGAATATCTCACCCCATGTTTCCATCACCTCTTCTCTCTCCTTCATTCCTTTAGCCCCAGAATATCTCACCACAGTGTTTCCATCACCTCTTCTCTCTCCTTCATTCCTTTAGCCCCAGAATATCTCACCACAGTGTTTCCATCACCTCTTCCCTCTCTCTCTCCTTCATTCATTTCTCGAGCGTGCAAAGAGAGGGGCTGTCAACAGTTTAATGAAATATATTAGGTTGTGAAAACACATTAATATAGGGTTTTTCAACAGATTCCACGCGTTCAATGTTCAGGATTAAGTGGCCTTTCAGCATTACAGGCAGAAAGTCAGGTAGGCTACTGCCAACATGTCATCAATTCTGCAAATTGCAAATAAACTGCAAATAATGCATCCAAGCCTATTTGGCCTACCATTCTATAAGGGAAAAAATAAAACTAATGGGAATATTAAATAACTTTAAACTGTAGCACTGACAATAATGTTTCCCCTTAGTGCTTCCTGCTCCAGACCAGCTGACTGTTGACTTAGTGGACACCACATCAGCTGCTGTTAGCTGGATCCAGCCACCAGGATTGGACCAATCCCAACATCATTACCAGATCTCCTACCAGTGTCCAGGGACAGAACCACACATCACTACCACATCTTCACACAGCTTTACTCTCTCTGACCTGCAAGGTGGTACTCAGTACTCTGTCACTGTCTGCACTGTGCTGGAAAATGGAAAGCAAAGTCAACTAGTGTCAACAACCCTCACCACAAGTAAGGAAGTATTCTACTTAAAAATTATGTCTGGTGTAACTAATGTAAATTAACTAGTCAATAACGATTTACTTTGACTACATATCCATAACGCATTCTCTAATATTATTATGGGTAATATTATTAAGTCCAATCTATTTTCCCATTCATAAGGTGTTTATAGCAAAGCACTTCATGGTAATTAACTGTGTATGTGTGTGGGGGGGGGGGTCTTTGAGGGCTGGCTGGTTTTGACCTTGTGGGAGATCTGTTGACGTGCTCTTGAGCAGGGCGTTGGCCCTGGTTGCTTCTGTGTGTTGCTCTGGATGGGAGTCTGTTAGATGACTAATTGATGTAGTTGTTAATTAAGAGCCTTTATGAACATGCTTAACTGATGGACACAACACAGAATGTTACATTGAAACATGAACATTTTATTAACATTTTCCAGATGTAGTACAGAAAACAATTCCCCAGGACTTCGCAGAAGAATTCTACTATTGACATTTTTCAGTTGGACTTTTCTTGAATAGATTTAACAAAGATTCAAATGTGTTTACATCATTAATGAGCATTTCTCCTTTGCCAAGATAATCCATCCACCTGACAGGTGTGACATATCAAGAAGATAATTAAACAACATGATCATTACACAGGTGGACCTTGTGCTGTCAAACAACACAGATTTCTCAAGTTTTGAGAGAGTGTACAATTGGCATGCTGACTCTAAGAATGTCCACCAGAGCTGTTGCCAGATAATTCTATGTTTTATTCTCTACCATACGCTGCCTCCAACATCGTTTTAGAGAATTTGGCAGTATGTCCAACCGGCTTTACAACCGCAGACCATGTGTATGGCGTCGTGTGGGCATCAGTGCCCCATGGTGGCGGTGGGGTTATGGTATGGGCAGGCATAAGCTACGGACCACTAACACAATTGCATTAAGTGTTATTACATACAGCTGGGAAGAACTAATGGATATAAGAACGACTTCTACTTACCAAAATTACGCCCAGGAATATGTCTATCCCAAAGAGCATCCTTTGTTCGGACTTCCACCCTGGACATTGGAGACGGAGCGGCCTCCTGGTCAGACTTAGAAGGCGAGCACAACACCCACCACTTCCGAGCATATTACTCACCAATGTCTAGTCTCTAGACAACAAGGTGGACGAAATTAGGGCACGAGTTGCCTTCCAGAGAGACATCAGAGATTGTAACATTCTCTGTTTCAAGGAAATATGGCTCGCTCGGGATATGTTGTCGGTACAGCCACCGGGTTTCTTCATGCGTCACAAACAACAGAAACAAATATCTCTGGTAAGATGAAGGGTGGGGATATGTGCCTTATGATTAATGACTCATGGTGTAACAGTAACAAAATACAGGAACTCAAGTCCTTTTGTTCACCCGACCTAGAATTCCTTACAAGCAATTGCCAACCACATTATCTCCCAAGAGAATTCTATTCGATTATAGTCATAGCCGTGTATATCCCCCCCAAGCAGATACCTCGATGGCCGTCAAAGAACTTCATTGGACTCTATGTAAACTGTAAACTGTAAACCATATATCCTGAGGCTGCATTTATTGTAGCTGGGGATTTTAACAAAGCTAATTTGAGAACAAGGCTACCTAAATTCTACCAGCACATTGAGTGTTTTACCCGCTTGAGCAAAATACACGACCACTGCTACTCTAACTTCCGCGATGCATACAAGGCCCTCTTGCTCATACTGTTCTATAGGCAGAAACTCAAACAGGAAGTAACCGTGATTCGAACCATTCAATGCTGGTCTGACCAATCAGAATCCACGCTTCAAGATTGTTTTGATCACGTGTACTGGGAAATTTTCCGTGAAGTCTCAGACAATAACATCGATTTTTACGCTGACTCTGTGAATGAGTTTATCAGGAAGTGCATTGTAGATGTTGTACCCACTGACTATTAAAACCTACCCCAACCAGAAACCGTGGATAGATGGCGGCATTCGCACAAAACTGAAAGCGCGAACCACCACATTCAACCATGGAAAGAGGTCGGGAAATATGGCCGAATATAAACAGTGTAGTTATTGCCTCCGCAAGGTAATCAAACAAGTGAAATGCCAAGACGTATGTGGCAGGGTCTACAGGCAATTGCTGACTACAAAAAGAAAACCAGCCACATCACGGACACCGACGTCTTGCTTCCAGACACTAAGCACCTTCTTTGAGGATAAAACAGTGCCACCGACACGGCCCGCTACCAAGGACTGCGGGCCTTTCCTTCTCCGTGGCCGACATGAGTAAGACATTTAAACGTGTTAACCTTCGCAAGGCTGCTGGCCCAGACGGCATCCCTAGCCACATCCTCAGAGCATGCGCAGACCAGCTGGCTGACATATTCAATCGCTCCCTATCCCAGTCTGCTGTCCCCACATGCTTCAAGATGGCCACCATTGTTCCTGTACCAAAGAAGGCAAAGAACTAAACTAAATGACTATCGACCCGTAGCACTCACTTCTGTCATCGTGAAGTGCTTTGAGTGACTAGTCAAGGATCATATCACCTCCTCCTTCCCTGCCACCCTAGACCCACTCCAGTTTGCATATCGGCCCAACAGGTCCACAGACGATGCAATCGCCATCACATTGCACACTGCCATATCCCATCTGGACAAGATGAATGCCTATGTAAGAATGCTGTTCATTGACTATAGCTCAGCATTCAACAGCATAGTACCCTCCAAGCTCATCATTAAGCTTAAGGCCCTGGGTCTGATCCCCGCCTTGTGCAATTGGTTCCTAGACTTTCTGACGGGCCGCCCCCAGGTGGTGAAGGTAGGAAACAACATCTCCACTTCGCTGATCCTCAACACTGGGGCCTCTCAAGGGTGTGTGCTCAGCCCCCTCCTGTACTTCCTGTTCACCCATGACTGCGTGGCCATGCACGCCTCCAACTCAATCATCCAGTTTGCAGACGACACAACAGTAGTGGGCTTGATTACCAACAACGAAAGTAGCTAATTTGTGTCAAAAAGTCACATTAGAAAACATCACTTAGAATATGCTCACCCAGTGCTAGCATCAAATCAAATGTTATTTGTCGCATACACATATTTGGCAGATGTTATTGCAGGTGCAACGAAATGCTTTGTGTTCCTAGCTCAACAGTGCAGTAGTATCTAACAATTCACAACACTACATACAAATCTAAAAGTAAAATAATGAATTAAGAAATCTATAAATATTAGGATGAGCAATGTGGCATTGACTAAAATACAGTATATACATATGAAATTAGTAAAACAGCATGTAAACATGATTAAAGTGACTAATGTTCCATTATTAAAGTGACCAGTGATTCCATGTCTAAGTAGATGGGGTGCAAACCTCTAAGGTGCAGGGTTGAGTAACCGGGTTGTAGCTGGCTAGGGATGGCTATTTAACAATCAGATGGCCTTAAGATAGAAGCTGTTTTTCAGTCTCTCGGTCCCAGCTTTGATGCACCCATACTGACCACGCTTTCTAGATGATAGAGGGGTGAACAGGCTGTAGCTCTGGTGGTTGTTGTCCTTGATGATCTTTATGGCCTTCCCGTGACATCAGGTGCTGTAGGTGCCCTGGAAGTACCACCCTTTGGAAAGCCCTGCGGTTGCGGGTGGTGCATTTGCTGTACCAAGTGGTGATGGACCCCGACAGTATGCTCTCAATTGTGCTTCTGTGAAAGTTTGCGAGGGTCTTAGGGGCCAAGCCACATTTCTTTAGCCTCCTGGTGGTTGAAGAGGCGCTCTTGTGCCTTCACCACACTGTCTGTTTGGGTGAACCATTTCAGATTGTCAGTGATGTGTATGGCGAGGAACTTGAAGCTTTTCCATCTCCTCTACTGCGGTCCCGTCGATGTGGATAGGGGCATGCTCCCTCTGCTGTTTCCTGAAGTCCATGATCAGCTCCTTTGTTTTGTTGACTTTGAGGGGAGGTTATTTTCCAGGCACCACTCCGCCAGGGCCCTCACCTCCTCTGTAAAGGCTGTTTCGTCATTGTTGGTAATCAGGCCTACTACGGTTGTGTCGTCTGTAAACTTGATGATTGAGTTGGAGGCGTGTGTGGCCACGCAGTCATGGGTGAACAGGGAGTACAGGAGAGGGGGCATCCTTGTGGGGCCCCTGTGTTGAGGATCAGCGTAGTGGTGTTGTTTCCTACCTTCACCGTCTGGGGGCGGCCCATCAGGAAGTCCAGGACCCAGTTGCACAGGGTGGGGTTCAGACCCAGGGCCCGGAGCATAATGATGAGCTTACTAAATATCCTAATATTTAGTAATAGAAGGACACCTGTCTCTGCAGCACTCCATCAATCAGGTATTCATGGTAGAGTGGCCAGACGGAAGCAACTCCTCAGTAAATGGCACATGATAGCCCACTTGGAGTTTGCCAAGTCACCTAAAGGACTCACAGAAGATTCTCTGGTCTGATGAAACCAAGTTTGAACTTGCTTGAATGCCAAATGTCACATCTGGAGGAAACCTGGCACTGTCCCTATGGTGAAGCATGGTGGTGGCAAGATCATGCTGTGGGGATGTTTGTCAGCAGCAGGGACTGCAAGACTAGTCAGGATCGAGGGAAAGATGAACATGAGCAGCCAGAGCCCGGACTTGCACCCGATCAAACTTCTCTGGAGAGACCTGAAAATAGCTGTGCAGCGACTGTCGTGGAATATTCTAATCAAGTGGGAGAGAGTGTCACGAGAAACTCCACCTCGCTTTTAGGTGGCCTGTATTTTTCCACAGTTCACGTACATAGTTTATTACCCTTCTGCAGCATGTCTCATTCTCTTCTGCAAGCCTAGCAGTTTCTAACAGTTACTCCCCTCCCTAGGTTGGGGAGGCCTCTTTACTGTTATTCTTTTCAGAGTTATGACAAGGTCGTCTGTAGACAGTTCAGTTGTCCTTTGTTGTCTCAACTATACATTTCTCATATTGCTAAATAATAACACAATGTTTTAGTCTTAACTTGTCTTACACACACATTATTGGATTATAGTCTTATAATTCTAATACATTTCACACAGTTATAGTTTAGTTTAGTTTATTTTTTATTTTTACAGGGACAGTGCACATTAATCAACGTTTCAGTAAAAGTGCCGGTTTTAGCCAGCCGGCTAATTTTCAACCGCAGTCCCTGGGCAGGTTATTAAAAATAATTACAATATAGACAATAGTAACATAGAACAAGCAAGACATAGCAACATAGGACAAGCAAGACATAGCATACAGACAGAGCAACATAGGACAAGCAAGACGTAGCATACAGACAGCGCAACAGAACAAAAGGCAGCAAGACAAAATTCATAAAAGCAACAAAGTGTTTCCACACCTCACAAGCTACAGACAACAGACAACATGGAAAGCGGCAACACACAGCTAGGGACCATGTTCACAAATCTGATTGACCTTTAGCCATGTCTTCAAGCATTTTTTGAAAGTGTGATATGTGGTGCAGTTATGTGTGTCTGATGGCAGTTTATTCCAGACATGGGAAGCTCTCACAGAGAATGCAGATTTACTAAAGGTGCTTTTCCTTAGGGGAACTATACAGTCACCTCTCATGGCAGACCTTGTGGATCTGCTGCCATATGTCTGGGTTTTCTGTTTAACAATATTGAGTGGAGGGAGAGCCAGGCCATTAAGGATCTTGAATACAAGACATGCGTCGGTGTATTGCACAAGATTTTCCCAACTCAAGAGCTCATGCTTTCTAAGGATGTGACAATGATGATGGCTATTGGGCTTCCTATCAAGCACTTTGAGAGCCTGTTTGTAGACAGACTGAATAGGTTTTAATGTTGTACAGCAAGCTTGGGCCCAACTAGTCAAGCAGTATGTTAAGTGGGGGAGCTTCATAGAGTTGAAGTACAGTTTTGCTACCTCTGTAGTCAAACAATTTCGTATAAATCGGAAATTAGCTAGGTTGAATTTGGTTATTTGAATTACCTTTTTCACATGCTTTTTAAAAGAGAGGTTGGAATCAAGTATGATGCCAAGGTACTTAAAATCGGATACCACCTGGAGCTACAGTTTCAGGGTGGAATACTTTAGTCATTATCTTAAAACATACAAATTCTTCTATCAAACCACCCTTTGACTAAATTTTCCATACTGATACATTCATCTTTATTTGGAGAATGTAATTATACTAAATCCAACTTGTTAAATGTATATACATCATCTGGGTATAATTATATTTCTACTTCCAGTTATAACTCTTCATTCAAGTTTTCACTATAACCTTGACACGTCAGAACTAAGAAAAGTTTAATCTAATTGTAAATTATCGCCGTCAAAGGGATCATCAGTGTCCACCAGGCCTGGGGGCATGTAGTGCTCATCCCATTGGTCGGAGCCTGGAATAGGTCCGTACCTCACCATCTGCTGAGTCACTGCATTCTCCAACGCCTTGCTCACCCAGCCTCGGACACAAAGAATAAAAAACAACCACATAATACAAGCATACCCATACCTGCAATAGCAGCCCTCAAAATGGTAGCTACTATAGTTTTCCATTTACCAAACATTTAATCGAACCACCCAGTCACAGATGTATCCTCCCCTGAGTTTTCAGCCCATTCTTCACTTAGAGCCGTTAACCCTGCTAGAGCTCTTGTAACTGTCCCATCTGGTGCAGTATTGTTTGGGATGAAAGTACAGCAATGAACCTTCAACATCCTACAGACTCCGTCCTTTTCTGCTAATAACATATCGAGAGCCAACCTATTTTGCCAGATCATGAGGGAGGTGGCGGATAGTTGGTCAGAGATCCCCTTCACCGCATCTCTAGTCTGGTTCACAAATCATTATTGGTTATAATATATATAATTGATCCAATCCACATTTTTATTTATAGTCACCCAACAGAAGAATGTAATAGTAAAACCTTCAACATTTTAATTCATAGCCTTGTATTCATCTGGACCTCCCCTAGGAATGCCAATAGCGTCTATCCAAACCGGGCTACTCCCATCCAGGTCAAGTGTCACGTCCTGACCTTAGTTATCTTTGTTTTCTTTATTATTTTGGTTAGGTCAGGATGTGACGAGGGTGGTTTGTTAGTTTTTGTATTGTCTAAGGGTTTTTGTATGTCTAGCGTTTTTTGTAAGTCTAGGTGTTTATATGTCTATGGTTGCCTGAATTGGTTCTCAGAGGCAGCTGTTTATCGTTGTCTCTGATTGGGGGCCATATTTAGGTAGCCATTTTGCCTAGGGTCTTTGTGGGTTCTTGGTCTATGTTTAGTTTCCTGTCTGCACTAGGCATATTAGCTTCACGGTTCGTTTTGTTTAGTTTGTTCAGTGTTTCATTCTTTAATAAAGTAAGAAAGTACGCTTACCACGCTGCGCCTTGGTCTCCTCTTTATGACAACCCTGACATCAAGACTCCTCTTTTTCCTAGTTGAGCTTCCCACAACTGGCCTCTGACTAATTCTATCTGGTTGCACTAATAATACTGGGGCGCAAGTACCTAACCATCCTTTTGGTAGTGTGTGTCGTATGCATCCTTTGCTGGTACATGCCCACCATTTATCAGTTATAGGTGTGTGAGGTTAAGAATTTTCTCCTGTGGTTCCAAACCTAAGTCAGTCACATTAAAACCTCTTAGGGATGATGCGGAATTTGGTTCCTGTACAGGAACCAAAATCCGTGAAATTTCAGAGCGCCACCTGTAGTACTCGATAAAACTCAAACTTTCATTAAACCACACATGCAAGGTACTCAATTAAAGCTACACTCGTTGTGAATCTAGCCAACATGTCAGATTTGTAAAATGCTTTTCGGCGAAAGCATGAGAAGCTATTATCTGATAGCATGCAGAGATAGATCCTAATAAACCAACTCTAGGGATAATCGCTATTTTCTTAGGTAACAATACTGCCT
This sequence comes from Oncorhynchus nerka, assembly GCF_034236695.1. Classification (NCBI taxonomy): domain Eukaryota; kingdom Metazoa; phylum Chordata; class Actinopteri; order Salmoniformes; family Salmonidae; genus Oncorhynchus; species Oncorhynchus nerka. The sequence goes on along the minus strand of NC_088413.1, from coordinate 16,439,957 downwards.
CTAATAGGTCTAAAATCAATTCAGCATGAGTGATTGGTTTTCCCAACGTGGTTACCATGCCCCGATTCTTCCATTGTGCTGTGAATACACATACAATATTAAATGCATACGCTCTGTCTGTATAGATAATAACCTTTTTATCCTTTCCTATTTCACAGGCTCTGGTCAACACTACTATCTCGGCCTGCTGTACAGAATCATTTCTGGGCAATGGTTCAGCGTCTAACCCCTTAGTTTCTGAAACCACTGCATATCCAGTCGCGTTTGTACCATCTGGGTTTTTTCCATAAAGAACCATCCACAAACATGGTAATTTCTTTGTCTGGCAGAGACAGGTCCGTCAGATCAGGTCTGGATAATACAACCTTCTCAGTTACTTCAATACAATTGTATATTTCTCCATCACTCTCGATGGGCAACAAAATCGCTGGATTTAGGATAGTAGATCCCTCTATAATATTAGATAAAATTAGACATTTAACAGTAATATCATACAAAATAGATATCGGACCGGTAACATATAAGCCATTTTATATTCTAGTAATAAAATTGAAACAGCATATAGAACTTGCAGGGTCAATTCACGGTATAGGACTATTAATACCGAATCTTGAACTGCTTTGGCTGCGGCTATCACCAATTATAGGCATATTGGCATAGCGCGGGCTTCTTCATCTAGCCTAGACAAATATTACTTTTCATAAAATCTATAATTGGACTTCGGGACTACTTATACTAAAATAACTCCTTTAATTAACCCCACATCAACGGGTCCTTGGGACTATAACACGGAGGGTATAGCTTCTAACTCCTCTTCCTAAGTTAAAAACACATCATCCTGTCATTAATCGGGCCCCACTTCTAAGTGGGCCCCAGGTTAAGTTCTCGCTTCTTCAATTCAGTTTTCATCTATACCTGTCTATAAATTAACCATGCTGGTCTCCATTCAGTAACTGATTAACCTTTTCCCCCAATGCCAGCCATTCCTCAGATGGTCCGTTCACTCCCCCTGTATTTTCCTATTCTCTGTCTGACTGCCCTTTCCAGTTCTTCTATGTTCAATTTGAAACTGGCCACAAGACCCTCTAAATATTTTCTGAATCCCTCTATTCCTGTCTTAGGATGTGCGACTCCTTCTACTGCCCCTGCCTCATCCCTATGTGTCCATGCAGTATAGACTTCTATCGTGTCTGGTTGTGCTCCGTCTCCAGCTCTGGGGTTGTGTAAGGCTATGAGTTGGAATTGGGGTATCGCCTCATCGTCATCTAACCATTCTGTGTCACTTCTATCTTCTCTCAATCCTGGCTTATTATGAGATTCTAACCTTCGTAACGCTCCAGGTCTCCTGCTCCTCAATCCCAGTCTCTCCCTCTCATTCTCCTCAAATTCCTTCTGATCTCTCTCCCTTTTAATTAAATTTTCTTTCTTTGCCTTCTTTTTCTAACTTCCATTTATCCACTTGCTTCTTAAATTAAAATCCCTCTCTCTGACTTCCTTTTCCTTTCTTAGTCTCTCCTCTTCCTCTCTCTCTTCGGAGTAATTTTAATTCCCTTTCTTCCTTTTCTTTTCTGAATTCTTTAAGTTCCCTTTCTTCTTTCTCTCTTCTGAACTTCTCGAGTTATCTCTGTCTCTATCTTGCTCTCTCTCTTACTCTCTTTCTTGCTCTCTCTCTCCGCTCTTGCTCTCTCGTTGTCTCTGTGTCTTGCTGCTCTCTATCTTGCTCTCCTCTGGCCCCCCTCCTCCTCCTACTACTCCCAAACCATCGCGGTCACCTTCGGGCTCAGCATAGGGCAGGGGAGCCCTTCTTCGTCTGCCTACTACCACTTCCAAATACTGACTGACTGTTTCACTGACTCCCTGCTTACATTCATGGATTTTAGAAAAATCAGCATGTCTATGATAATAATCCCTGAGATTATTACATAACTGATTAGGTTTGTTTCGAAACTCTCCGTCTACTGCCCACTGTAAAATAACTGCTGCCCCCAGTCCTGGGGTCCAGTCTCATTTTTACATCCTTTCCTACTCTTTTCCCAGCTTCAGACAGCCACACCCTGGCTGTATCTACTTCCTTCTGCTTGTTGTTTCCCTATATTATCCCCGCATGTCTTATGCATTTGTTTAACTTCTTATGGCTGGGGGGCAGTATTGAGTAGCTTGGACGAATAAGGTGCCCAGAGTAAACTGCCTGCTACTCAGGCCCAGAAGCTAAGATATGCATATTATTAGTAGATTTGGATAGAAAACACTCTGAAGTTTCTAAAACTGTTTGAATGATGTGAGTATAACATAACTCATATGGCAGGCAAAAACCTGAGAAGAAATCCAACCAGGAAGTGGGAAATCTGAGGTTTATAGGTTTCCAAGTCTTTGCCTATCCAAGATACAGTTTCTATGGGGTCATATTGCACTTCCTAAGGCATCCACTAGATGTCAACAGTCTTTAGAACCTTGTTTGAGGCTTCTACTGTGAAGGGGGAGAGAAAGAGAGCTGTTTGACTGAGAGGTCTGGCAGAGTGGCATGAGCTGATCACGCGCGCCCCCGTGAGAGGTAGCTGCGTTCCATCGCATTTCTAAAGACAAAGGAATTCTCCGGTTGGAACATTATTGAAGATTTATGTAAAAAGTATCCTAAAGATTGATTCTATACATTGTTTGACATGTTTCATCCCATATCAAAAGTAATTGCAAGCTGGCCTATTCTACTTTTCACCTACTATTGTTATTTTCCTCCTGTAATATGCACTGTATTTCTGGAGTTAAACTGTAGCACTAACAACAATGTATTTTCCGCTAGTACTTCCTGCTCCAGACCAGCTGACTGTTAACTCAGTGGACACCACATCAGCTGCTGTTAGCTGGAGCCAGCCACCAGGATTGGACCAAACCCAACATCATTACCAGATCTCCTACCACTGTCCAGGGACAGAACCACACATCACTACCACATCTTCCCACAGCATCACTCTCTCTGACCTGCAAGGTGGTACTCAGTACTCTGTCACTGTCTGCACTGTGCTGGAAAATGGAAAGCAAAGTGAACTGGTGTCAAGAACCCTGACCACAGGTAAGGAAGTATTCTACTGAAAAATTATGTCTGGTGTTAAAGTGTATTAACATAACTAACATGTAAATGAACTAATGCTGATGGATGTGTCAGCATTATCTTTTTTAATTTAACTAGGCAAGACCGTTAAGAACATTCTTATTTACAATGACGGCCTAGGAACAATGGGTTAACTGCCTTGTTCAGGGGCAGAACGACAGATTTCTACCAGCATGGGATGTAAAGGTACAGTATCTTCACTGATGAGAAATATATGATGGGGAATTCCACAAATCTCATCGTGCAAGATGGTAATGAAATCAATAAACGTTTTAATAATATCTGAATTCATGCTTGATTCTATTCCTGTGAGTCATTATGTCAAGGAGTTGATCTGCCTCTACTTGCTTTAACTTGATCAGTACTACAGTGTAAAGCACTTGTTATTGTGGAGAGGATTTATAAGCACAGTATACATGTTTTATTATTATTTTCAATTTAAAGTTGTTTTTCAATCAACCAACAACAAAACACATTCCGCATTCACAGATGTGACAGGCTTAATTTTTTTATATATATATATTTATATTTATATATACGTTTATATATATACACACACACACACACACACACACATCCTACATACATGTACACATACACACAAAGAACAATTAAAAAATAAACATATGTAAAACTTGCAGCAGCACTATCAAGGTTCTTATTAGCTATTTCTAGCCTTCGCTGAGACGACGAGCCAATCATTAGTTTTTAGATTTTACAGCACCTTACACAACATGCATCTGCTCTTTTCCCTAATCACCCCATTCACACTATATCATTTGAAATATAGTTGACTAGTGGAGACCAGAGTCTATCAAACTTGGGCTGTCTCTTGTGGAGGTCATAAGTGAGCTTTTCAAGAGGGAGAAAGGAGTACAGGAGGAGCCTCCTTTCTCAGAAAGATAGATATACAGTATATCACAAAAGTGAGTACACCCCTCACATATTTTCATGTGACAACACTGAAGAAATTTCACTTTGCTACAATGTAAAGTAATGAGTGTACAGCTTGTATAACAGTGTAAATTTGCTGTCCCCTCAAAATAACTCAACACAGCCATTAATGTCTAAACCGCTGGCAACAAAAGTGAGTACACCTCTAAGTGAAAATGCCCAAATTGCTCCTGGCTAATGGTGCTAGTTTTTTCTGAAGCTAGCTTCTTCTTGGAGGCTTTTTCCGTCGCTAATGCTCGTGTCCGGGTAAAAATGTCACCTGTAGTGTCGTCTTTTGTAGCCGCCATGACTTTTTTACTAAAGCTAAAGGAGTTTAAACTTGAAGTGGAGGTAAGATTAGGAATGGGAAACTGGGAAATATTGTGATTGTACAAATTTTGCAGAGGTGCAGTGCCGTCAGATATTAATGTAGTGAAACCCTTAATTTCTGTTACATTACAAATCCAACTTCTGTTGTGTGACTTCTGTTTTTAGATTATTTCAAAATGAATTACCATCTGTCCTTTTCTATTTTACTACTACTACTCTTCTTCTTGCCTGTAATATATTTCTGGATTTTAAACTATTGCACTAACAATGTATTTTCCCTTAGTACTTCCTGTTCCAGACCAGCTGACTGTTGACTGGGTAAGCATCACATCAGCTGCTGTTAGCTGGAACCAGCCACCAGGATTGGACCAAACCCAACATCATTACCAGATCTCCTATCGCTGTCCAGGGACAGAACCACACATCACTACCACATCTTCACACAGCATCACTCTCTCTGACCTTCAACGTGATACTGAATACTCAGTAACTGTCTGCACTATGCTGGAAAATGGAAAGCAAAGTCAACTGGTGTCAACAACCCTCACCACAGGTAATGGATTACATTACTTAAGTATTATCTCGTGTCAAAGTTAATTAAGCTTTGACTTGTTATCAAAATGATTGTAATGTAAATTAACTTATCATAATGGGTGTGTCAGCATGTGATATGAAGGTACAGTATCTTCCCTGATGAGAAATATATGATGGTGAATTCCCCAGATCTCATAATGCAGTTTGGTGCTATAATTAAGTAAACTCTGAATTAATGCTTTCTTCCATTCCTGTGAGTCATTATGTCAAGGAGTTGATCTGCCTCTGATTGCTTTAACTTTATCAGTATTACAGTGTAAAACACTTGTTATTGTGGAGAGGATTTATATTCACAGCATTCTTTTCATTTATATATATTTTTAATTTGGGGCGGGCGTGGTGATAGCAATTTAGAACCTGTTCAGCGCCGTTGCTAAATGGATATTGAAGAAATTCTTCATTTATTATTATATTAAGGACAGATGAGAGGGTCATGCTTTTCAATTTAGTTAAGGGAAGGTTTTAGTATTTTTTCTTTGTTTTTTTTTCTTTAGTATTTTAGAATTAGTTTCTTATTAGGCTATATAGCAATATGTGCCCGATGCCGCCCCTCATCTCTGATTTTCCGCTGGGTGTGCAATATCAAGTGCTCCTATAGTTTATATAGTGTGGTCTCAATCAAATGATCAATAGCCAATAGTGCATGCTCAGAGAAGCATAGCTGCTGGGATGGTGTAAATAAAACTAGGCTGCACTATGCCTATGTTCTGTTCAGTTTGAGAAGGAGAGTGCAAATATGAGGAGGATCAAAGGTCAACTTTGATAGCTTGCTACTATTATAATTGATTTTATTGAAAACAACATGTTTCTTTCCCATGATGCATTTATCAGAGTTACTGACCTCACAATAAGCCAGATTTGCGTAATTTACATTGTGGTGCTGAAACTTGACTAAGCAGCCGCTGCAAATTCAATCTGAAGTGGACAGCTCATGGTGCTGAAAGTAGGTACATTCCAGTAGGCATAAGTCATTTCAACAGTCTTCATTTTAAACAAGACTTTACTAACAACAAGAGGGCTTTGTGTTGGAGCCTATTTCTTCCTATTTAATAAATAAGAGAGCCTAAAAAAGTCTGTCAAACCGGTAGGCCTATATGCTGCTATTTCCATGTGTTTGTCAGTCAATTCCTCCACCCACCATGCACTCTTTAAATTATCTACCTCTAGGGCCTCCCAAGTAGTGCAGCGGTCTAGCACTTCACAGTGCTAGAAGTGTCACTACAGATCTGGGGTCGATCTCGGACAGTGTCGCAGCCGGCTGCGACTGAGAGACCAATGAGGCGGCGCACAATTGGCCAGCGTCGTCCGGGTTAGGGGAGGGTTTGGCCGGCTGGGATGTCCTTGTCCAACCGCTCTCTAGCGACTCCTTGTGGAGGCCGGGCGCATGCATGCTGACTTCGGTCGGCAGCTGTACGGTGTTTCCTCTGACACATCAGTGTGGCTGGCTTCTGGGTTAAGCGAGCAGTGTGTCAAGAAGCAGTGCGGCTTTGCGGGGTCGGGTTTTGGAGGACGCATGGCTCTCGACCTTCACCTCTCCCGAGTCCGTGTGGGAGTTGCAGGGATGGGACAAGGCTGTAAGTCCCAATTGGGGAGAAAAAGGGGTAAAAAGTACCAAGATAAATAAATATATAGTCTACCTCTGTAACAGTGTAGGGCTGTTAAGTTAAAACCAAGACTCTAATTGAGGGTGTATGAGAGGGTATTCCATAGGCCTACGTTTTATTAAAGAAAATGGCAAAAAGCACAAGCCTACCCCTTGTTCGCTTAAGATTTAAAACAAATTAAAAATCAGATCCGATTATATAAAGTGATCTATAACAGTCCCTTGTTCCGTGATGCTTTATGTTAGAAACAAGCTGTAAAATACCTGGGAAAGAAGTGACTCCAATGCAAAAGGAGATATCATTGTTTTGTTACTTCAACAGTCAGACTGAGCCACAAACTTCTATAACCGAGGAGACAAAAAATAGACTTTGCTTTGGAAGTAATCTAATTCTTCCACTTGTCACTTTATGTATAATGAAGTAGTTTAAACGCAGACAGTTTTTAGGGAAACAGTAATGACCTTTTCACGTTGGGTTAAGCCATGGAAGAAGAGTAGCCAGCAGTTAAAACGTACAGTTTTCTGTGTCTGTAAGCCTACTCTGTCTGAGGTGGAAAGGTAGTCCTACTCTGTCTGGGGTGGAAAGGTAGGCCTACTCTGTCTGGGGTGGAAAGGTAGGCCTACTCTGTCTGGGGTGGAAAGGTAGGCCTACTCCGTCTGGGGTGGAAAGGTAGGCCTACTTTGTCTGGGGTGGAAAGGTAGGCCTACTCTGTCTGGGGTGGAAAGGTAGGCCTACTTTGTCTGGGGTGGAAAGGTAGGCCTACTTTGTCTGGGGTGGAAAGGTAGGACTACTCTGTCTGGGGTGGAAAGGTAGGACTACTCTGTCTGGGGTGGAAAGGTAGGACTACTCTGTCTGGGGTGGAAAGGTAGGACTACTCTGTCTGGGGTGGAAAGGTAGGCCTACTCTGTCTGGGGTGGAAAGGTAGGCCTCCTGTCTGGGGTGGAAAGGTAGGCCTAATTGCGCAGATTCCTAATGATGTCTCAGATTTAATCATTTTCAAACAGTTTCGTTGCAAACAAGACACAATGATTTGGCATTGGAGAAATATGATAAGATGAACACAGGCCTATCTCTCTGTTTACGTTGAATGTAATATCTGTCATTTGTGTGGTATTAAAAAGATTCTGCTATTATGAAAAATGTAGTATTGCATGAAATCTTGATAGAAGGAAAATTATGATAGGGGTGGAAATATCTCCTTTATTGTAAAAGCATTGCATGCATCTATTCTTATCCACGGTGGTCTGTGAACCCACAACCTTCTGGCCTGCAGCCCTGTGCACTATCATAAATACCTGCATTGCCTAGCAATGCTTACAGGACGAAGAACAGTTTCTAAAACTGCATATATGGCGCTCTGGTCTGTCCAATAACTGAGGGTAAACGGTACATGTTCTCTCCTATCCACTTCATGATAATTATTATTTGGGGTATATTGGGGGTCATTTTTTAACATCCAGGCAGGGTTTAGGTAAAATAAATTTTGGGAGGACCATCAATTTTCATTTCGGAGAGGTTTGATTTTCACCATGTAATCCTTATTATCAATACCATTCACTCGCTTACAAATCCAACTTCTGTTGTGCGAGTTCTGGTTTTTAACTTATTTCTTCCCATATCTAAATTAATTGCAAGCTGTACTTCTCTACTACTATTCTTGTTCTTCTTGTCCTGTAATATATTTCTGGAGTTAATCTATTGCAATAACAAGAGTGTATTTTCCCTTAGTACTTCCTGCTCCAGACCAGCTGACTGTTGACTGGGTAAGCATCACATCAGCTGCTGTTAGCTGGAACCAGCCACCAGGATTGGACCAAACCCAACATCATTACCAGATCTCCTACCAGTGTCCAGGGACAGAACCACACATCACTACCACATCTTCACACAGCATCACTCTCTCTGACCTGCAACGTGATACTGAATACTCAGTAACTGTCTGCACTATGCTGGAAAATGGAAAGCAAAGTCAACTGGTGTCAACAACCTTCACCACAGGTAAGGAAGTACCCTACTTAAGTGTTAACTCTGGTGTCAAAGTTAATTAAGCTTTGACTTGTTATCAAAATGACTAATGTTAACTAATCATAATGAATGTGTCAGCATGGGATATGAAGGTACAGTATCTTCCCTGATGAGAAATGTACGATGGTGAATTCCCCAGATCTCATAATGGACTTTGGTGCTGAAATCAATAAACTGTTTTTATAATATTAGAATTCACACTTTCTTCCATTAGTGTGAGTCATTACATCAAGGGGTTGATCTGCCTCTGCTTACTATACCTTTATCAGTAGTACAGTGTTAATCACTTGTTATTGTGAAGAGGATTCATAATCCCAACATTCTTTTCATTTACAGTTGAAGTCGGAAGTTTACATACACCTTTGCCAAATACATTTAAACTCAATTTTTCACTCTACCTGACATTTCATCCCTAGTAAAAAATCCCTGTCTGAGGTCAGTTAGAATCACCACTTTATTTTAAGAATGTGAAATATCAGAATAGTAGAGAGAATTATTTATTTCAGCTTTTATTTCTTTCAACAAATTCCCAGTGGGTCAGAAGTTTACATACTAATTGAGTGTATTTGGTAGCATTGCCTTTACATTGTTTAACTTGGGTCAAACGTTTCGGGTAGCCTTCCACAAGCTTCCCACAATAAGTTGGGTGAATTTTGGCCCATTCCTCCTGACAGAACTGGTGTAACTGAGTCAGGTTTGTAGGCCTCCTTGCTCGCACACCCTTTTTCAGTTCTACCCACACATTTTCTATAGGATTGAGGTCAGGGCTTTGTGATGGCCACTCCAATACCTTGACTTTGTTGTCCTTAAGCCATTTTGCCACAACTTTGGAAGTATGCTTGGGGTCATTGTCCATTTGGAAGATCCATTTGAGACCAAGATTTAACTTCCTGACTGATGTCTTGAGATGTTGCTTCAATATATCCACATAATTTACCTCCCTCATGATTCCATCTATTTTGTGAAGTGCACCAGACCCTCCTGCAGCAAAGCACCCCCACAACATGATGCTGCCACCCCCGTGCTTCACGGTTGGGATGGTGGTCTTCGGCTTGCAAGCCTCCCCCTTTTTCCTCCAAACATAATGATGGTCATTATGGCAAAACAGTTCTATTTTTGTTTCATCAGGCCAGAGGACATTTCTCCAAAAAGTACTATCTTTGTCCACACGTACAGACCGTAGTCTGGCTTTTTTATGGCTATTTTGTGGCTTCTTCCTTGCTGAACGGCCTCTCAGGTTATGTCGATATAGTACCCGTTTTACTGTGGATATAGATACTTTTATACCTGTTTCCTCCAGCATCTTCACAAGGTCCACTGTTTTTGTTCTGGGATTGATTTGCACTTTTCGCACCAAAGTAGGTTCATCTCTAGGAGACAGAACGTGTCTCCTTCCTGAGCGGTATGACGGCTGCGTGGTTCCATGGTGTATATATATATATATATATATATATATATATATATATAGACACTCCCATCACCAAGCTTGACTGTAGGCAAGACACACTTGTCTTTGAACTCCTCACCTGGTTGCCGCCACACACACACACGCTTGACACCATCTGAACCAAATAAGTTTATCTTGGTCTCATCAGACCACAGGACATGGTTCCAGTAATCCATGTCCTTAGTCTGCTTGTCTTCAGCAAACTGTTTGCGGGCTTTCTTGTGCATCATCTTTAGAAGAGGCTTCCTTCTGGGACGACAGCCATGCAGACCAATTTGATGCAGTATACGGCGTATGGTCTGAGCACTGACAGGCTGACCCCCCCACCCCTTCAACCTCTGCAGCAATGCTGGCAGCACTCATACGTCTATTTCCCAAAGACAACCTCTGGATATGACGCTGAGCACGTGCACTCAACTTCTTTGGTTGACCATGGCGAGGCCTGTTCTGAGTGGAACCTGTCCAGTTAAACCGCTGTATGGTCTTGGCCACCGTGCTGCAGCTCAGTTTCAGGGTCTTGGCAATCTTCTTATAGCCCAGGCCATCTTTATGTATAGCAATAATTCTTTTTTTCAGATCCTCAGAGAGCTCTTTGTACTGGGGTGCCATGTTGAACTTCCAGTGACCAGTCAGTATGAGGGAGTGTGAGAGCGATGACACCAAATTTAACACACCTGCTCCCCATTCACACCTGAGACCTTGTAACACTAACAAGTCACATGACACCGGGGAGGGAAAATGTCTAATTGGGCCCAATTTGGATATTTTCACTTAGAGGTGTACTAACTTTTGTTGCCAGCGGTTTAGACATTAATGGCTGTATGTTGAGTTATTTTGAGGGGACAGCAAATTTACACTGTTATACAAGCTGTACACTCACTACTTTACATTGTAGCAAAGTGTCATTTCTTCAGTGTTGTCACATGAAAAGATATACTCAAATATTTACACAAATGTGAGGGGTGTACTCACTTTTGTGATATACTGTACATATACACACACACATACATATATACACATATGCAAAAGTTTTAGGCAGGTGTAAAAAAAAATCTGTAAAGTAAGAATGCTTCAAAAATAGACCCGTTAATAAATTATATTTATCAATTAACTAAATGCAAAGTGCGTGAACAGAAGGAAAATCAAATCCATATTTGGTGTGTCCATCCTTTGCCTTCAAATCAGCATCAATTCTTGTCGGTACACTTGCACAAAGTCAGGGATTTTGTAGGCGTATGATTAAACAATTATACCAAACAGGTGCTAATGATCATCAATTCAATTATGTAGGTTGAAATACAATCATTAACTGAAACAGAAACAGCTGTGTAAGAGGAATAAAACTGGTTGAGGAACAGCCAAACTCAGCTAACAAGGTGGCAAGACTGAAACACCATGGCAAGACCAGCAACAAGACACAAGGTATACTGCATCAGCAAGCTCTCCCAGGCAGACATGTCAAGGTAGACAGGGGTTTCCAGATGTGCCGTCCAAGTTCTTTTGAAGAAGCACAAAGAAACGGGCAACATTGAGGAACATAGACACAGTGGTCGGCCAAGGAAACTTACTGCAGCAGATGAAGGACACATCATGCTTACTTCCCTTCGCAATCGGAAGATTTCCAGCAATGCCATCAGCTCAGAACTGTCAGAAAACAGTGGGACCCTGGTACACCCATCTACTGTCTGGAGAAGTCTGGTAAGAAGTGGCCTTCATGAAATACTTGCGGCCAAAAAGCCATACCTCCGACGTGGAAACAAGGCCAAGCGACTCAACTATGCACGAAAACACAGGAACTGGGGTGCAGAAAAATGGCAGCAGGTGCTCTGGACCGATGAGTCAAAATGTTGAAATATTTGCCTCGCTCATTCTTGAAGGTATCAGTCTGAAACTTTGCACACACACTGTTACCCTGTTGTGGACAAAAATCTAAATGATCCCCAGCTTCCTATCTCAATGTATAGCCTTTCTTTGCATGTCAAAGATGATGCCATAAAAATTGAAACAAACATTTATTTGTTTGTTTTATCTTTCACCAGATCTATTGTGTTATATTATCCTACATTCATTTATTATTTCCACAAATATCAAATCAAAGTTTATTTGTCACGTGTGCCGAATTCAACAGGTGTAGTAGACCTTACAGTGTAGACCTTATGTTTACTTACAGGCTCTAACCAATGGTGCGGAAAAAAAATGTGTGTGTAAGTAAAGAAATAAAACAACAGTAAAAAGACGTTTGAAAAAAGAGTAGCGAAGCTACATACAGACACCTGTTAGTCAGGCTTATTGAGGTAGTATGTACATGTAGGTATCGTTAAAGTGACTATGCATATAAGATAAACAGAGAGTAGCAGCAGCGTAAAAGAGGGGTTGGGGGGGGCACACAAAGCAAATAGTCCGTGTAACCATTTGGTTACCTGTTCAGGAGTCTTATGGCTTGGGGGTAAAAACTGTTGAGAAGCCTTTTTGTCCTAGACTTGGCACTCCGGCACCGCTTGCCATGCGGTAGTAGAGAGAACAGTCTATGACTGTGGTGTGCTGGGGTCTTTGACAATTTTTAGGACCTTCCTCTGACACCGCCTGGTGTAGAGGTCCTGGATAGCAGGCAGCTTTGCCCCAGTGATGTACTGGGCTGTACGCACTACCCTCTGTAGTGCCTTGCGGTCGGAGGCCGAGCAATTGCCATACCAGGCAGTGATACAACCGGTCAGGATGCTCTCGATGCTGCAGCTGTAGAACCTGTTGAGGATCTCAGGACCCATGCCAAATTTATTTAGTTTCCTGAGGGGGAATAGGCTTTGTCGTTCCCTCTTCACGACTGTCTTGGTGTGTTTGGAACAATCTAGTTTGTTGTTGATGTGGACACCAAGGAATTTGAAGCTCTCAACCTGCTCCACTACAGGCCCATCGATGAGAATGGGGACGTGCTCGGTGCTCCTTTTCCTGTAGTCCACAATCATCTCCTTAGTCTTGGTTACGTTGAGGGAGAGGTTGTTATTCTGGCACCACCCGGCCAGGTCTCTGACCTCCTCCCTCTAGGCTTTCTCGTCATTGTCGGTGATCAGGCCTACCACTGTTGTGTCGTCAGCAAACTTAATGATAGTGTTGGAGTCGTGCCTGGCCATGCAGTCGTGGGTGAACAGGGAGTACAGGAGGGGACTGAGAACTCACCCCTATGGAGCTCCAGTGTTGAGGATCAGCGTGGCAGATGTGTTGCTACCTACCCTCACTACCTGGGGGCGGCCTGTCAGGAAGTCCAGGATCCAGTTGTCCAGGGATAATGGTGTTGATGTGAGCCATTACCAGCCTTTCAAAGCCCTTTATGGCTACGGACGTGAGTGCTACGGGTCTGTAGTCACTTAGGCAGGTTGCCTTTGTGTTCTTGGGTACAGGGACTATGGTGGTCTGCTTGAAGCATGTTGGTATTACAGACTCAATCAGGAACATGTTCAAAATGTCAGTGAAGATACCTGCTAGTTGGTCAGCACATGCCCGGAGCATACGTCCTGGTAATCCGTCTGGCCCCGCAGCCTTGTGTATGTTGACCTGTTTAAAGGTCTTACTCACGTCGGCTACGGAGAGCATGATCACACAGTCGTCCAGAACAGCTGATGCTCTCATGCATGCCTCAGTGTTGCTTGCCTTGAAGTGATTTAGCTGGTCTGGTAGGCTCGTGTCACTGGGCAGCTCGCGGCTGTGCTTCCCTTTGTAGTCTGTAATAGTTTGCAAGCCCTGCCACATCCGACGAGCGTAGGAGCCGGTGTAGTATTATTCAATCTTAGCCCCGTATTGACGCTTTGCCTGTTTGATGGTTCGTTGCAGGGCATAGCGGGATTTCTTGTAAGCTTCCGGATTAGAGTCCCGCACCTTGAAAGCGGCAGCTCTACCCTTTAGCTCCGTGCAAATGTTGCCTGTAATCCATGGCTTCTGGTTGGGTTTTTTACGTACAGTCACTGTGGGAATGCACTTATTGATAAAGTCAGTGACTGATGTCGTGTATTCCTCAATATCATCGGAAGAATCCCTGAACATGTTCCAGTCTGTGATAGCAAAGCAGTCCTGTAGTTTAGCATCTGCTTCATCTGACCATTTTTTTATAGACCGAGTCACTGGTGATTCCTGCTTTAATTTTTGCTTGTAAGCAGGAATCAGGAGGATAGATTTGTGGTGGGATTCACCAAATGGATGGCGAGGGAGAGTTTTGTACGCGTCTCTGTGTGTGGAGTACAGGTGATCTAGTTTTTTCCCCTCTGGTTGCACATTTAACATGTTGATAGAGATTTGGTAGAAGTAATTTAAGTTTCCCTGCATTAAAGACTCCGGCCACTAGACGCGCCGCCTCTGGTTGGGTGGTTTCCTGTTTGCTTATTTACTTATACAGCTGACTGAGTGCTGTCTTAGTGCCAGCATCTGTCTGTGGTGGTAAATAAACAGCCACGGACAGTATAGCTGAGAACTCTCTAGGCAAGTAGTGTGGCCTGCAATTTATCACAATATACTCTACTTCAGGCGAACAAAATCTAGAGACTTCCTTAGATTTCGTGAACCAGCTGTTTACAAATATGCACAGACCACCCCCCCTCATCTTACTGGAGTGTGCTGTTCTATCCTGCCGGTGCAGCGTGTATCCCGCTAACTGAATATCCATGTCGTCATTCAGCCACGATTCCGTGAAGCATAGGATATTACAGTTTTTGGTGTCCCGTTGGTAGGATATTCGTGATCGTACCTCTTCTAGATTATTGTCCAATGATTGCACGTTGGAGAGTAATATTGACGGTAATGGCAGCTTTCCTAGTTGCCTTCTGCGGGTCCGGACGAGGCATCCGGCTCTTCGTCCTGGATGTCTGCCCTGTGGGGTGTTTGGAGAATATCGTGCGAGTCCTGCTTGTTGTTGTTGAAGAAATCTTTGTCTAATCCGAGGTGATTGATCGCTGTCCTGATATCCAGAAGCTCTTTTCTTCTGTAAGATATGGTTGCAGAAACATTATGTATAATGTATAATAATTTACAAATATCGCAAAAAAAACCACATAGCACAATTGGTTAGGAGACCGTAAAACATAAGCCTACCTTTCTACCCCAGACAGAGTAGGTCCTACCTTTCTACCCCAGACAGAGTAGGTCCTACCTTTCTACCCCAGACAGAGTAGGTCCTACCTTTCTACCCCAGACAGAGTAGGTCCACCTTTCTACCCCAGACAGAGTAGGACTACCTTTCTACCCCAGACAGAGACCTACCTTTCTACCGCAGACAGAGACCTACCTTTCTACCCCAGACAGAGACCTACCTTTCCACCCCAGACAGAGTAGGACTACCTTTCCACCCCAGACAGAGTAGGACTACCTTTCCACCCCAGACAGAGTAGGACTACGTTTCCACCCTAGACAGAGTAGGACTACGTTTCCACCCTAGACAGAGTGGGACTACGTTTCCACCCTAGACAGAGTAGGACTACGTTTCCACCCTAGACAGAGTAGGACTACGTTTCCACCCTAGACAGAGTAGAAATACCTTTCCACCCCAGACAGAGTAGAAATACCTTTCCAGCCCAGACAGAGTAGAAATACCTTTCCACCCCAGACAGAGTAGGACTACCTTTTCACCCCAGACAGAGTAGGACTACCTTTTCACCCCAGACAGAGTAGGACTACCTTTCCACCCCAGACAGAGTAGGACTACCTTTCCACCCCAGACAGAGTAGGACTACCTTTCCACCCCAGACAGAGTAGGACTACCTTTCCACCCCAGACAGAGTAGGACTACCTTTCCACCCCAGACAGAGTAGGACTAACTTTCCACCCCAGACAGAGTAGGACTACCTTTCCACCCCAGACAGAGTAGGACTACGTTTCCACCCTAGACAGAGTAGGACTACGTTTCCACCCTAGACAGAGTGGGACTACGTTTCCACCCTAGACAGAGTAGGACTACGTTTCCACCCTAGACAGAGTAGGACTACGTTTCCACCCTAGACAGAGTAGAAATACCTTTCCACCCCAGACAGAGTAGAAATACCTTTCCAGCCCAGACAGAGTAGAAATACCTTTCCACCCCAGACAGAGTAGGACTACCTTTTCACCCCAGACAGAGTAGGACTACCTTTTCACCCCAGACAGAGTAGGACTACCTTTCCACCCCAGACAGAGTAGGACTACCTTTCCACCCCAGACAGAGTAGGACTACCTTTCCACCCCAGACAGAGTAGGACTACCTTTCCACCCCAGACAGAGTAGGACTACCTTTCCACCCCAGACAGAGTAGGACTACCTTTCCACCCCAGACAGAGTAGGACTAACTTTCCACCCTAGACAGAGTAGGACTACCTACCCACCCTAGACAGAGGAGGCCGACCAACACAGAAAAATGTAAGCTTTAACTGCTGGCTATTGCTCTTTAGTCTGCCACCAATTGTGCAAGTTCTCCCACTTAAAAAGATGAGAGAGGCCTGTAATTTTCATCATAGGTACACTTCAACTATGACAGACAAAATGAGAAAAAAAAAATCATCCAGAAAATCAGATTGTAGGATTTTTAATGAATTTATTTGCAAATTATGGTGGAAAATAAGAATTTGGTCAATAACAAAAGTTTATCTCAAAAATTGACAATGACAGAGGTCAAACGTTTTCTGTACGTCTTCACAAGGTTTTCACACACTGTTGCTGGTATTTTGGCCCATTCCTCCATGCAGATCTCCTCTAGAACAGTGATGTTTTGGGGCTGTTGCTGGGCAACATGGACTTTCAAATCCCTCCAAAGATTTTCTATAGGGTTGAGATCTGGAGACTGGCTAGTCTCTTACGAAGCCACTCCTTCGTTGCCCGGGCGGTGTGTTTGGGATCATTGTCATGCTGAAAGACCCAGCCACGTTTCATCTTCAAGGCCCTTGCTGATGGAAGGAAGTTTTCACTCAAAATCTCACGATACATGGCCCCATTCATTCCTTCCTTTACATGGATCAGTCGTCCTGGTCCCTTTGCAGAAAAACAGCCCCAAAGCATGATGTATCCACCCCCATGTGTCACAGTAGGTATGGTGTTCTTTGGATGCAACTCTGCATTCTTTGTCCTCCAAACACGACGAGATGAGTTTTTACCAAAAAGTTATATTTTGGTTTCATCTGACCATATGACATTCTCCCAATCTTCTTCTGGATCATCCAAATGCTCTCTAGCAAACTTCAGACAGGCCTGGACATGTACTGGCTTAAGCAGAGGGACACGTCTGGCACTGCAGGATTTGAGTCCCTGGCGGCGTAGTGTGTTACTGATGGTAGGCTTTGTTACTTTGGTCCCAGCTCTCTGCAGGTCATTCACTAGGTCCCCCCGTGTGGTTCTGGGATTTTTGCTCAGCCTTCTTGTGATCATTTTGACCTCACGGTGTGAGATCTTGCGTGGAGCCCCAGATCGAGGGAGATTATCAGTGGTCTTGTATGTCTTCCATTTCCTAAAAATTGCTCCCACAGTTGATTTCTTCAAACCAAGCTGCTTACCTATTGCAGATTCAGTCTTCCCAGCCTGGTGCAGGTCTACAATTTTGTTTCTGGTGTCCTTTGACAGCTATTTGGTCTTGGCCATAGTGGAGTTTGGAGTATGACTGTTTGAGGTTGTGGACAGGTGTCTTTTATACTGATAACAACTTCAAACAGGTGCCATTAATACAGCTAATGAGTGGAGGACTCTTAAAGAGCCTCTTAAAGAAGTTACAGGTCTGTGAGAGCCAGAAATCTTGCTTGTTTGTAGGTGACCAAATACTTATTTTCCACCATAATTTGCAAATAAATTCATTAAAAATCCTACAATGTGATTTTCTGGATTTTCTTTTCTCATTTTGTCTGTCATAGTTGAAGTGTACCTATGATGAAAATGACAGGCCTCTCTCATCTTTTTAAGTGGAAGAACTTGCACAATTGGTGGCTGACTAAATACGTTTTTGCCCCACTGTATATGGCGCTCTGGTCTGTCCAAGAACTGAGGGTAAACGGTACATGTTCTCCCCTATCCACATTATTAGAATTATTTTGGGGTTATATTGGGTTTGTCACTTGTTTTTGTTTTTTTCAAACATTCAGGCAGAGTTTAGGTAAAATATATTTTGGGAGGGCCATCAATTTTCATTCGGAGAGGTTCGATTTTCTCCATGTAACCCTTATTATGAATAACGTTCACTCGTTTACAAATCAAACTTCTGTTTTAAGCTTTTATCTTCCCATTTCAAAAGAAACCGTTTCTTCTCTTAAACTACTATTCAACTATTCAACTTTCCTCCTGTATTATATTTCTGAAGTTAAACTGTAACACTGACAATAATGTATTTCCCATTAGTACTTCCTGCCCCAGACCAGCTGACTGTTGACTCAGTGGACACCACATCAGCTGCTGTTAGCTGGAACCCGCCACCAGGATTGGACCAATCCCAACATCATTACCAGATCTCCTACCACTGTCCAGGGACAGAACCACACATCACTACCACATCTTCACACAGCATCACTCTCTCTGACCTGCAAGGTGGTACTCAGTACTCTGTCACTGTCTGCACTGTGCTGGAAAATGGAAAGAAAAGTCAACTGGTGTCAACAACCCTCACCACAGGTAAGGAAGTACACTACTAAAGTATTATGTTTGGAACTGTAGTTATTGGAAATGTGGTTTTTAGTAGGCTGATAATGCTTCAAATTGATTACGTGGGTCAAATTTGATCAGCTGAAGTGTATTGTGCCATTTCACAAGGCATGATGTTGAATGTTGAAGCAGGCATACAGGCCTGTTTGTCTAAACAGCTGTGCATGACTGTATCTCACTGTAACAGGCTGTAGACTGTTTTGGCTCTTCGGATCTCCACTCACCTGTTGTTTACTGTTAATGTAACTAGTCTAATATAGATTGTGTCATGTCTTATCTATCTGATATTATGTTAATGTAACTAGTCTAATATAGATTGTGTCATATCTTATCTATCTGATATTATGTTAATGTAACTAGTCTAATATAGATTGTGTCATGTCTTATCTATCTGATATTATGTTAATGTTACTAGTCTAATATAGATTGTGTCATATCTTATCTATCTGATATTATGTTAATGTAACTAGTCTAATATAGATTGTGTCATGTCTTATCTATCTGATATTATGTTAATGTTACTAGTCTAATATAGATTGTGTCATATCTTATCTATCTGATATTATGTTAATGTTACTAGTCTAATATAGATTGTGTCATGTCTTATCTATCTGATATTATGTTAATGTTACTAGTCTAATATAGATTGTGTCATGTCTTTATCAATCTGATATTATGTTAATGTTACTAGTCTAATATAGATTGTGTCATGTCTTATCTATCTGATATTATGTTAATGTAACTAGTCTAACATAGATTGTCATGCCTTTGTCTATCTGATATTTATTTTACTTGGCCTACTGCTTCTCACCTCTGTTTTCTTCTGTTCACATTCATTAATTCGTTCATTAATTAATTTGCATTTGCAGTTTTGTCTAAGCCGAACTATTCAGTACTTTGTCTTTGCATACATGAATAACTAGGCTACTACTTACATAATTTAGTTTGCATTATTTTATTAAGACAGCTGTGTGTACGGCTGCATTCACATAGGGTAATTCACCTATTACAAACAGCCTATCTATCTTGTAGTCTATATTCTTTACCACAACAGCATTGCTGTAGGGCGCTGTCCATTGTGCTGATAAAGTGCAGCAGAGATAGGCTACAGATTTCAAAAGCACGCCATGATCTGGGTCTGGACATTTGAACTGTATGCTTATTGCAGTAGATGAGTGTGATTATGTAAACAGAATTCTATACCATTCCAATGCAAGAACCCCCACACCCCCACCCAGAGAAAATGTGCACAAGCGGCACTGTGGAAAATCTTTATTTTTGTTACATTACAAGTCCAGCTATAGTTGTGTGACTTCTGTTTTCAGCATATTTCTTATCCATATCAAAAGGAATTGCAAGCCTTTTCTAATTTATTACTACTCTTCTTCTTGTCTGTAATATATTTCTGGAGTTAAACTGTAACACTAACAATAATATATTTTCCCCTAGTACTTCCTGCTCCAGACCAGCTGACTGTTGACTCAGTGGACACCACATCAGCTGCTGTTAGCTGGAACCAGCCACCAGGATTGGACCAAACCCAACAACATTACCAGATCTCCTACCACTGTCCAGGGACAGAACCATACATCACTACCACGTCTTCACACAGCATCACTCTCTCTGACCTGCAAGGTGGTACTCAGTACTCTGTCACTGTCTGCACTGTGCTGGAAAATGGAAAGCAAAGTCAACCTGTGTCAACAACCTTCACCACAAGTAAGGAAGTACCCTACTTAAGTATTGTCGGGGAAAAAACTGGTTGAATCAAATACATTTAAATGTAATTTGTCAACGTATTGTGACATGGAATCTACGTGGAAAATACATTGGATATGAAAAAAGTAATCAACAAACTGTTTTTTTTGAGGGGATTAATTCTACCACAGGATCATGTCATCACGGTAACCAAATTTCAACAGAAAAACCTTTCGTAAAATATGTTGGATTTGTACCTTAAAAAACAATGTCAGATCTTCAATGTAATATCCACTATCAGAATAAATAAACAATCAGCTGGGAAGCACCTCCTACCTGAGAGTTGATCTACCCTTTTGTCTCCCAGAGTTTTAACCTTCTTGGGTATGATATTTGTCAGTTGCTGATACGGTTTTCTTCCGTCGAAGGAAAGTCGGACCAAAATGCAGCGTGGTTAGTTCGATACATCTTTAATGAAGAAAAACACGAACAATACAAAAACAACAAACGGAATGTGAAAACCTATACAGCCTATCTGGTGACAACTAACACAGAGACAGGAACAATCACCCATGAAATACTCAAAGAATATGGCTGCCTAAATATGGTTCCCAATCAGAGACAACGATAATCACCTGACTCTGATTGAGAACCGCCTCAGGCAGCCATAGACTATGCTAGACACCCCACAAAAACCCCATGACAAAAACGCACCACAATAACCCATGTCACACCCTGGCCTGACCAAATAAATGAAGACAAACATACATACTTCGACCAGGGTGTGACAGAACCCCCCCCCCTAAGGTGCGGACTCCCGGACGCACATCAAAACAATAGGGAGGGTCCGGGTGGGCGTCTGTCCATGGTGGCGGCTCCGGCTCGGGACGTGGACCCCACTCCATCAATGTCTTAGTTCCTCCCCCTCGCGTCCTAGGATAGTCCACCCTCGCTGCCGACCATGGCCTAGTAGTCCTCACCCAGAACCCCACTGGACTGAGGGGCAGCTCGGGTCTGAGGGGCAGCTCGGGTCTGAGGGGCAGCTCGGCACTGAGGGGCAGCTCGGCACTGAGGGGCAGCTCGGCACTGAGGGGCAGCTCGGCACTGAGGGGCAGCTCGGCACTGAGGGGCAGCTCGGGCAGGTAGTTGGCTCCGGCAGATCCTGGCTGGCTGGCGGATCTGGAAGAGTCTGGTTGACTGGCGGATCTGGAAGATCATGGCTGACTGGCGGATCCTGGCTGACTGGGGGATCCTGGCTGACTGGGGGATCCTGGCTGACTGGCGGATCCTGGCTGACTGGCGGATCTAGCTGCTCTGGCAGCTCCATGCAGACTGGCAGCTCTGGCTGCTCCATGCAGACTGGCTGCTCCATGCAGACTGGCTGCTCCATGCAGACTGGCAGCTCTGGCTGTTCCATGGAAACTGGCAGTTCTGGCTGCTCCATGCAGACTGACAGCTCAGGCTGCTCCATGCAGGCTGGCAGCTCTGGCTGCGCTGAACAGGCAGGAGACTCTAGCAGCGCTGTAGAGGAGGAAGGCTCTGGCAGCGCTGAACAGGCGGGAGACTCCGGCAGCACAGGAGAGGAGGAAGGCTCTGGCTGCGCTAAACAGGCGGGAGACTCCGGCAGCGCTGTAGAGGAGGAAGGCTCTGGCTGCGCTGAACAGGCAGGAGACTCTAGCAGCGCTGTAGAGGAGGAAGGCTCTGGCAGCGCTGAACAGGCGGGAGACTCCGGCAGCGCTGGAGAGGAGGAAGGCTCTGGCTGCGCTGAACAGGCGGGAGGCTCCGGCAGCGCTGTAGAGGAGGAAGGCTCTGGCTGCGCTGAACAGGCAGGAGACTCTAGCAGCGCTGTAGAGGAGGAAGGCTCTGGCAGCGCTGAACAGGCGGGAGACTCCGGCAGCGCTGGAGAGGAGGAAGGCTCTGATAGCGCTAGACAGGCGAGGCGCACTGAAGGCCTGGTGCGTGGTGCTGGCACTGTTGGTACTGGGCCGAAGACACGCACAGGAAGCCTGGTGCGGGGAGCTGCCACCGGAGGACTGGTGTGTGGAGGTGGCACTGGATAGACCGGACCGTGCAGGCACACTGGAGCTCTTGAACACTGAGCCTGCCCAACCTTACCTGGCTCGATGCCCACTCTAGCCCGGCCAATACGAAGAGCTGCACCGGGCTATGCACCCGCACTGGAGACACCGTGCACTCCATAGCATAACACGGTGCCTGCCTGGTCTCTTTAGCCCCCAGGTAAGCACAGGAAGTTTGCGCAGGTCTCCTACCTGGCGTAGCCATACTCCCTGTGAGCCTCCGCCCAATACATTTTTGGGGCTGACTCTCGGGCTTCCATCCGCGTCGCCGTGCTGCCTCTTCACACCAGCGCCTCTCCGCTTTCACCGCCTCCAGTTCTTCTTTGGGGCGTCGATATTCACCAGGCTGTGCCCATGGTCCTTTTCCGTCCTGTGATCGCTGCTCCTCACAATAAACAGGGGGAGTTGGCTCAGGTCTGAACCCTGACTCTGCCACACTCTCCCTGCCCCCCCCCAATACATTTTTGGGGCTGACTTTCGGGCTTCCTTGCCAACCGTGTTCCCTCGTATCGTCGGCTCCTCTCTCCGGCTGCCTCTGCTCTCCTAGGTGCCTCCACCTGTTCCCATGGGAGGCGATCTCTTCCAGCCAGTATCTCCTCCCAAGTGTAACAACCCTTGCCATCCAAAACGTCTTCCCATGTCCATTCCTCCTTTCGCTGCTTCTGCTGTCGCTGCCTGTCACCACGCTGCTTGGTCCTGGTGTGGTGGGTGATTCTGTTACGGTTTTCTTCCGTCGAAGGAAAGCCGGACCAAAATGCAGCGTGGTTAGTTCGATACATCTTTAATGAAGAAAAACACGAACAATACAAAAACAACAAACGGAATGTGAAAGGCTGTATAGGTTATCTTATTTTTTTATAAAAAATAATTTATTATCTTCAATACCATTCATTCTTTGCAACTCATAATTTTCATACATACTCAAATAATGGTATTTTAATTAAACTAATTTAACTAAACATAAACCCCAAACAAAACCTCAGGGGAGCATCTTCCCTCCCCGTCACACTACAAAATACCTTTCCCTATCTCCCCGTCCCTAATCTATCCCCTTACAAATCTAAATGACACCCAGCCCTAAACCCCCCTTCCACCTCTCCCGAGCAGCATGCTGCCCCCACTTCCTCTCCTCCCTCTTCATCCTCCCCCTCAAATCTCCTTCCACCCTCCTCACAATCCCTTCCACCCCCCAATCTCTCCCTGTCTTCACCATGTTCTGCCTGGCTTCCCACAGCCCCCGTTTAAAGAGACTCATGAGAAGCCAGAGCAGAAACCTGTCCCTATCCGTCCTTCTCGCTCTCCCTACACCTCTCTCTAACCTGGCCCACGTCAATACAAAATCCCCCCTTACCAAACCTAACAACACCCGTGCCCTAGCCCATACTACTCCGGCAAAGGCACAGTCCCAAAAGACATGGCGTACAGTCTCCTCCCTGCCACAAGAGGATCTTGGACAGGTGGGGGATTGCACCAAACTATACCGGTACATGATGGAACGTACCGGCAAGCACTTATGGAGGCTCAACCAATTCAGGTCCTTGAGCCTGTTGTCCAGACCCCGCGCCTGCACTCCCTCCCAGACCACTTCCGAGATGCCCACTACAGGCGCCGGACTCCCTGCCTTTCTGACCTCCTCGTACAGGTGCCTGTGGTCTAAACCTACTCGGGAAACTTCAACCTCAGGGTGCGCACGCAGCCACTTGGCCGCATGACCAAAGTGCCACGGCAGCTGTTCCGCCCGAGGACCCGTGTTAGGCCACACCATTACGCTTCTCGCCTGATACGAGAAGAACACCCGCAGGAGGTAACCGGACGGGTGTATCACTGGATGAGCAAGCTCTGTTAACAAGAAAGAAACAAAAATTGTGTCCAGCTTGAGGGGGAAATGTGGTACCCCCCCTACCTCCCTCCCCGATGGGACAGATCATGCGTGCCCTGGCGACCCACTCACACCTGCCACTCCACATGAACTGAAACACAAGCCTCACTAGAGGCCTCCTCAGACAAGCCGGCAATGGGTAGATGTACGCCAAATACAAAAGAGACGGCAACACATCCACCTTTAGGACTAGGACTTTGCCCATAAAAGACAAATACCTAGCCTTCCACATTACTAGCTTCCTCTGTACCACTGCGATACACATGTTCCAGTTTAGCGTCGCTGAGCCGGAGGTCTCAAAATGGACCCCGAGAATCCTCAGGGCCCCCTCACAGAGAGAACCCCCCAGGCAGATCCGTTCTACCGCGCCATCTTCCGAAAAACTTGACGGAAGACTTTGCATGGTTCAGAACTGCTCCCGACGCTCGGGTGAAATCCCCAAAGATGGCAAGGGACCTTGTCAGGCACGAGTCCTTGCACAACAGCAAGGAAGTGTCGTCGGCGTACTGCGTCATCTTAACACGCAGCCCACCACTTCCAGGGATCAACAAGCCTTCCACCCCTGTGTCTGCCCTAATGGCAGCCCCCAGAGGCTCCATGTACAGAACGAAGAGGAGAGCCGAGAGTGGGCACCCCTGCCTGACCCCAGACGAGAGATCAAAAACGTCACCCAAGTGACTATTTACACTAACTCGGCATCCCGCTCCGACATATAATGTACGAATCCATCCTATGAACTTCTCCCCAAATCCTAATCGACCTAACACTCTGAATAAAAAGGATCTATTCACGCGATCAAAGGCTTTCGCCTGATCTAGCGCTGCTACCATTAAAGGCAGTCCTCTATCTTCAACCCAAGCGATGGAGTCCCTGATTAACTGTAGGTTCCATCTAATAGAGCGGCCCTCCACCCCGCACGTCTGATCCTCATGGACGACGTAGGGAAGGGCTGTGCGCAACCGGTCTGCTAAAACCTTTGCAAGTAGCTTGTAATCTACACACAGCATGGTCAACGGCCGCCAGTTGCCAAGGTCTGTTACTTCCCCCTTCTTATATAAAAGTGACAGCCCGCCAACAGCCATTGATCCCCCGGGACCCCCGTCTCAAGGATGGCCTTCAAGACTTCGAGGACCACTGGTCCAAGTATACCCCAAAACTTGAGATAAAACTCAGCCGGCAGCCCATCCATCCCAGGCACCTTCCCTTTTCCCATCCTCCTAAGAGCGCTCTCAACCTCTTCTAGTGAGATCTGGGCCTCCATCACTTCTCTAATGTCCTCCGGCAACCGCCTGGACAAGTGTTCTAAAAACACATTTCCCTGCTCTACATCTATTTCCCTTTCCTTAAATAAACCTTGGAAATGATCAGTTGTCACCCTGACCATATCCTCTGGTTCTCTAACAATATTACCATTTTCTTCCCTAACGCCATGCATTACCTTCCTACTCTGTCTGGCCCTAACTGACTTAAAGAACATAGCAGAACAAGTCTCATTATGTTCTAGAAAGCCACTATGCGCACGCTCCAGGAAAGCTCGAGCCTTCCGCTCCTGCAACTCCCTGAGCTGCTCCTTTAGGGTTGCGGATCTCTCCCAGTCAAAAACCCGCCGAGGTTGCCTGCCTCGTATTCGAGTTCAATTAACCTTTGGATACGATCCACCTCCCTGCTCTCCTCCCTTTTTTTCTTCTTGCAATACCCTATTATAAAAGCCCTAATCCTCACCTTAACTAATTCCCACCACTCTAACACCCCCTCGCACATGGACCGGAGGCCTTCAAGCCTCCAAAAGAAACCATAAAACCCGTCAACAAAAGCCTGCTCCTCCAGCACATCCCGATCTAACTTCCAGTACCCCCTACCAAAGAGGCAGACTGGCGACCCCACCTGCAGGAGCACCCCGTCGTGATCCGAAAAGAAAACAGGCAACAGCCGCCCAGACAACTTACCCAAAGACCTGGGTACAAAAATATAGTCGAGCCTCCGCTCAACCCCCCTGGAGTTGCGCCATGTAGGACCGGCCATTTTCGGAGTAGTGTGCAGACCACCATCTACCAGACCATGGCAAACCATTAGCCCAGCAATGGCGCCTGCACTGCTATCCCTCCCTATTCCTAAATCTGTATTAAAATCCCCCCTATCACTTATTTCCTATTTGTGACACACAGGGGCGTCAGACAGTCCACCATCTCCCTCCTGTCTGCCACCACCTGTGGCCCATACACCACCACTAATCTAAATGTACAATCCCTTATCGTGACATCCACCCCTATAACCCTCCCCTGCATTACCACAAAAGAATCCTCCACTTTTACCTCCCTGTGCCCACACAAAATCCCTACCCCCGATGAGTGCACCCCCAATACCCCAAACCGACTCCCCCTTGTCCCACTCCCTCTTAAACCTACTAACATCCCCTCCATCCCTCAGGTGAACCTCCTGTAAAAAACTAAAATCAAACCCCACACCCTCCAAATCAAATCAAATCAAATTTATTTATATAGCCCTTCGTACATCAGCTGATATCTCAAAGTGCTGTACAGAAACCCAGCCTAAAACCCCAAACAGCAAACAATGCAGGTGTAAAAGCACGAATAACTAAAAACCGCCCTCCTCTTAACAAAATCCCTTAAACCCCTTACATTTAAACTAACAAAAGTAAAATTAGACCCCATGAAATAATAAAATAAAAACATGTAATGCAC
Organism: Oncorhynchus nerka; assembly: GCF_034236695.1. Taxonomy (NCBI): domain Eukaryota; kingdom Metazoa; phylum Chordata; class Actinopteri; order Salmoniformes; family Salmonidae; genus Oncorhynchus; species Oncorhynchus nerka. Next base: position 16,412,930 of record NC_088413.1, on the reverse strand, counting down.
TCATTCTAAACCCAGACAGAAAAAACAAAAACAGGAGACTCACCTGATGCTCCCCTGCTCCATATCTACCGGTGAGAACACCATCCGTACTCCCGACATCCCCCCCTCTTCCTCCATCTCACCAACCCAGAATGCAGGAATAGTGTTTTGTTCCGGGGTGCCCTGCACCCTGGGTCTACCCCCACAATCCTCCCCCTCCCCAGTGCTGCAGCTGGATTGGAAAAAAATTGGGGAGGCTGAGTCCCCAAACAAAAAAACTCCCCACCTCCTCCTGTACCCAGTCCTGAGTCTTGTTAGGTGTGTCCCCACCCAACAGAAGTTGAGGGCCTGGGGAAACCAGCAGCAACCCAGAGGTTTCTCCCACCCCCATCACTCTCTTGGCCATCCCCTCCCTCTCACTGTCGGCCAATCGCACCCTCCTCTTCATTCTCTTCTTTGGTGATGGCGGCAGTGGAGAGATACCACCCCCCCCAGCTCCTCCACCATACCCCTCATCTCTTCCACCAGGGCACTTTCCCCCCAGTCCACTTGCTCTTCCACCATATCCTTCTCCAACACTCCTCCCTCGCTTTCTTCTCTCTCATGCTCCTCTACTCGCTTGCCTTCTTCCGCCACTTTTCCTGTTTCTCCTACTCCCGTGCCTTCCGTTTCCTTGTCTCTTCCATCCGCCGCTTCTTGCTCCTCCTCCTTCCTTGCGGCCTTCCCCTCTGGACCTGTACTCTGGTCATGAGGTGTGCTTCCTTCCCCTCTTCCTTCCCCATCCCCCGCTCCTGCTCCCCCCCCAGCCGCAGATGCATATGACCTCTGACGAGCCGGGCACCCCCGCCACAGGTGTGCTGACGAGCCACCGGTGTGCTGACGTGCTGACGAGATTGTGACGAGCCTTAGGCTTGTCACAATCCCTCGCCTCGTGTTCCTCAGATCCACAAAATCTGCATTTTCTTGTGCTGCACGAAGCGAATATGTGGCCGTAGGCCATACAGCGCCTGCAAAATGGGGGCTGACGTGCATAAAACAACGTCCCCCTGTCAGCCCCTAGGGAGAACATAGCAGGAGGATGGAGGTAGCCACCATGTCCCTTTGGGTCCTCCCTGAGGAGTGCCTGGAAGCCTCTCCTCCCATTCCAAAACCCAAGGGAGTCTTTGAGGTGCCTTGCTGAGGAGACGTTATCCATGTATCTCCCCAGAAAGGCCCTCACCTCTTCGTCCTTTACGTATGGGTTGTAAATGTTGACAGTTACAACCCTAAAGTTGTTCTTCGCCAGGCTTGTTATTTCATAGTGGCTCATCGGCCTCTCACCTCCCACTGCTCTTGCCCTTCTCAGGATATCATTGTGTTTCTCCTCTGTATATAGTGCTACGTCGTATGCTCCCTCCAACGAGTTTCCTTGGAAACAAAACACGTCCTTCACCGTCAGCTTTAGAATCCCCATCAATATTATCCTTCCAAAAGTTTCCCGTCCTAAAGGCTCCAACTCCTTTTCCTTCCAAGCAAACCGAATCGTGTTGGCCAGCCCAATCCCAGGGACCGACCGTGTTGATGTATTTAGCACCATCTCCGCAAGGAGAATGGTGCACCCGGCTCACGTTCTCTTCTCTTCCAAAACAAGGAAAAAAGAAAAACCAAAGTGACTGAGCCTATTTCAGTTGCATTTAAAGTTTGATTTAGTCATGTTCTTTAACTTAGATTTTTGGTTGAGATGTAGACGTGAATCCCACATGGCAATTATTAATTTGCAGACAAACTGGAATTAAAGCCAGACAGTGGCACAGATGGAACTATTCAGGCAGAAGATGAATCACATGCAAATGTTGCTATGTGATTGTGTTGACAACCAAACACAATTCAACATCTCTTTTAAAATACAATAAATATCCTATAAACTGGACATCTCGAACTGAACAAAAAACTAAAGGTAAAGGATGGGATTAAGCCAGTTGTTCAGATGGAACTATCCAAGCAGTACTTACATCTCCTTTAAAGCTAGAATCCTTCATTGAAACAATAACAAAGCAGAGCACCCCGCCTCAGTTTTGGTAAAAAGCTGAGGGATGGGCCTGGAGAAATGTAACCACTCAAATGCAGACAGAGCTATGGATGCAAGGACTGACCATTCAGGATATCTACATTATAGACCATGTTGTGTGAATTCTGTTTTTAGCATATTTCTGGTCTATATCACAAGGAATTGCAAGCTGGCCTTTTCTACTTTTTGGCTACTATTAAACTTTTACTCCTGTAATATATTTCTGTAGTTAAACTGTAACACTGACAATAATGTATTTCCCCTTAGTACTTCCTGTTCCTGACCAGCTGACTGTTGACTCAGTGGGCACCACATCAGCTGCTGTTAGCTGGAGCCAGCCACCAGGATTGGACCAAACCCAACACCATTACCAGATCTCCTACCAGTGTCCAGGGACAGAACCACACATCACTACCACATCTTCACCCAGCATCACTCTCTCTGACCTGCAAGGTGGTACTCAGTACTCTGTCACTGTCTGCACTGTGCTGGAAAATGGAAAGCAAAGTCAACTGGTGTCAACAACCGTCACCACAAGTAAGGAAGTACCCTACTTAAGTATTGTCTGGGCTAAAACTGGTTGAATAAGCTATATTTGAATGTAATTTGTCAACGTACGACATGGAATCTATGTGGAAAATACATTGGATTTGAAAAAAGTAATTAATAAACTGTTGTTTTGACTGGAATGTCAGAGTGGCATATTTGATTGTGAATTCCCTGGGACTTTTCTTTTTCATGATCTTCCTTTCTATTTACAGAACCCAGTCTCAAGGAGCTGTTGTCAAAGACTGGACTAGAAGATCGTTATGAAAACAAGCTGATGTTAAGTACTGTCCTTGAGATAAATGCTGAAACTACATCAGATGAACCTCTTACCACAATGCAGTCACTTCCAGGGGCCTTCCTTAAGAAATTAATGATGGCAAATGTAAATGCTAGGAGTGTGACACTAAAACGTGACATTTCTGAGAGTGACTCTGATAACAGTAATGCAATCAATCCACTGGACCTGATTACAGCCCTGTTTCTGTGTTCAGATGGTTTCCTGCAGCAGGAGATGGTCCAGAAAATGTCCATGTGTCAGTTTGCTGTTCCTCTTCTGCTGCCCAACTGTGACACAGAACAAAGCACTTTGATGCTGTGGGCCTTGAGGGACATAGTGAAGAAGTTTAGACTCTCTTCCCAAGTAGACACAAAGTCCTTCATAGAGGAGAGAGTTGTTGTCTCTGATATTCCTATGGTGTCCTTTGTTAGGCTAGGAGAAAGCAACTTGTCCAAGTCTAATATGTTGAACAAACTGCTAAGTAATCCTGACACATTTGTCCATGGTGATATGGACTGTGGTGATGTACCTCGGAAGATCTCAGATGGTCTAGTTGAAATCAGCTGGTACCTCCCATGTGGGAAAAGAAACATAGACAGGTTCACCAAGCCTGTGGCTTTTGCCAATCTGAGAGGAGACATCAGGTCCTTTAAAACACAGTTTTCCTTTCTGTGTCAAACATCAGCAGCAATTTACGTGTTTAGTGATGAATTAGAGGCTGATTCTGAGGTTTTGAAAGACATTAACACAGAGTTATTTGTGGTTGTTAACTCTCAGAGAAAAACCTTCACAGGAGACAAAGTAACACATGTAATAGAAAAGAAGGGGAGGAACGAAGCAGCATTTATAAAAACCCTGCAGTCATCTGTGGGTCTTGTAATTGAAAAATGCCAAAACAAATTGACAATTGAAAAAATGGATGGTATTGCTCGTCAGAGTGGGATTCTGGTTGATGAAGACCGTAATGAGTGTCAGAGTGCCAGGAAGATGGCACATGAAATCACCAGTAGCATAAAAGACACAGTACAATTCAAAGACAAACAACTACCCTTACAAGGGCAAGTCTGGAAAGAGATTTCCCAGTTGGAGAAAGAGAGGTGTAGACTGAGAAAAGCAGGTGGTCAAGACATTGAACACTACAAGAGCTCTCTGAATATAAAGGAAATAGAACTGAGAAAAAAGCAACAAAGCTTTGATATGACAGAGGCAATGACACATTTTATAATCAGCATGTCAGGTTCAGAAGTGGAGCGATCCTATTTTCTCAAATGGATGAGGATATTTTTGGACAATCTGTCACGGCAGAATCTGTCTAGTTTACGAGAAAAGTATAAAATACTTCAGGATAAAGAATCTGAAGATAAAAAATGCATTGCAGATTTGGATAGGCATATATCTGACTGTTCCCTTGGACTTGAACACTTCCTGCGTGAGTTGGGCCAGTTATATGAAGCTGCCTGCTCCCTCCCTGAAAGTAGCCTACAAAGGAAACAGATGGAGCAGCTCCCTGGATTGTGTGCTCAGATGCTGTTGGATGGTTTCCCCATTGAGCTTGTGGATGGAGATGCATCAAATATCCCTCTAAAATGGATATCAGCTGTTCTGACTCATCTTCATACTCTTGTAGACTCTAACAGCAAGATCCGGGTTGTCACAGTTTTAGGGGTCCAAAGCACAGGGAAGTCCACTCTCCTCAACACCATGTTTGGGGTCCAGTTTGCTGTCAGCAGTGGAAGATGCACTAGAGGAGCCTTCATGCTACTGATTAAAGTCAACAAAGAACTCAAGGAGGAGCTGAAATGTGACTTCATCATGGTCATTGACACAGAGGGGTTGAAATCACCAGAGTTGGCTCAACTAGATGATAGCTATAGACACGACAATGAACTGGCCACACTGGTGATAGGACTCAGTGATGTCACAATTATCAACATGGCCATGGAGAACTCCACAGAGATGAAAGACATTCTACAGATTGTTGTTCATGCTTTTATCAGGATGAAGGAAGTGGGGAAGAAGCCGATATGTCATTTTGTGCACCAGAATGTGTCAGACATGTCTGCTCATGACAACAACATGAGGGACAGAAATAAGTTGTTGGAACAGTTGAATGAAATGACCCAGGCAGCAGCCAGAATGGAGAAGAAGGAGAATATCACTAAGTTCACTGACGTTATGAAGTATGATCCAGACACAAGCAGCTGCTACATCCCAGGACTCTGGAATGGGACTCCACCTATGGCTCCAGTCAATGCAGGCTACAGTGAGGCTGTGTATGACTTCAAAAAGAGCTTGATGAAAGATTTTAGAAAATGTCCAAAAAATGATTTGACACTTTTCATGAAGTGGACACAAAGCTTGTGGGAGTCTGTTAAATTTGAGAACTTCATCTTCAGTTTCAAAAACAGCTTGGTTGCAGATGCATATTCCAAATTGTGCTCTGAGTACAATGGTTGGGAATGGGCCTTCCAGAAAGAGATGTACAACTGGATGATTGGTGCTGAAACCAAAATCTCCAATATTGGCATGACAGTTCTTAATCCCCAGATCACCGTAAGAGATGTGCTAAATAACTTGATGAGAGAAGCATCCAAGAAGCTTGCAGAGGGAGAAAAGGAAATCCAAGACAATCTAGTAAAATACTTTAAAAAGCAAGATGGTCATGTCAATCTGGTGGAAAAATACAGGGAAGGCTTTGTGATCAGTGCTAAAAAACTGAGAGAAGCGACAGAAAACACAGTGAGTAACACTCTACATGGAGCTGTTGAAATCAAAGAGGGAATGGCCAAACTAGATGACATCAAGTGTTCACAAGCAAAAACACTAGAACAAAAAGTGCTGGCTTTGCTGAAAACCTGTAGACAGAACAAATCTGTTCTATCTAATGAGGGCCTCAGAAAAGAGTTTGAAAGTATGTGGAAGAAAACTCTGTCTGAGATCACATTCAAAGGACTACCAAGAGGAGATGTTGCTCAGGATGCCTTCAAAATTTTACAAGACCATTTATCTTCGAGGCCGGGTTATGTCAATAATATGTTGTTTGTACACAACTTAGTTGATTGTGGGGAGAGACCATTTGTTGTAGAGCCAGGGGATTGGTGGCAGAAGACTAAAGACTTTGTGATGCCCTGGAATAGAGATCCCAGGAAGATACTACAAGAGTTGTGTAGTGACATCATAACACAGTGTCAGGAGTTTATAAACCAGAAGGTGAAAAGCAAAACAGATTACCATGCCACTTACATCAAAGAGCTGCTTGAAATAATTGATCAAAAATCGCAACAAAACAAGACATTTAGAGTTGGTGAGGAATGTGAGGTTAAGCTGAAGCTGCACATCTGTGGCAGAGCAGCGAGAACATTTCAGAAGAAACATGATGATTTCATTGCAGTCAACGATCCCCGAAAATGTCTGGAACAGTCTAAGAACAAGTACCTTACTGACTTCATAGACTTATATCATAACGTAGACCAATGCTTTAAGAAAGCTGGGGAGTTCTCAAAGCTCTTACGGCCAGCTGTAAAGGACTATGTGACCAAAATGATTGGTCCTGATGCGGTTGATGACATAAAGACAGGTGAAGGGTCAGAGGATTACAGCACACGGATGCGCTTCCAGTTCACCATTTTAGAACAGCTCCTGTTGGATGGAAAATATGATAATTACACAGAATACATAAAACATTATGAAAGGTTTGTGAAGCACTGGCTGTTTAACCAAATTGTCCAAAAACTCTCAAAGGACAACACTCTGGAGAAGTTGGAGAAGAAACATCTTTCAGAGATAGTCAAGATAATCACAAAGGCAATTTCAAACATCAGAAATACAACTAGCACTGTAAAAGATATCAAGACGTTCATTCAGAACATGTGCTGTGCCCTTGGAAAGACGCTTGTCTTTCCCAAGGATGGTCTGGATTTGATCATGACTCTGAACTACTCTGAAAATACAGAACAGTTTGCTGACTACCTAATAAATTCTGTGGGAGAAATGGAGCAGTCACTGGTAGCTGAGTACGATAAGGGAGGAGACATTGAAGAGAGACTCAGATCTCTGCCATTCAAGCCTCAGGACAAGATGTTCACCAGTCTGTTTGGCTGTGGGGAGGTATGTCCTTTCTGCGGTGCACCCTGTGAAGCAGGAGGTAAGGAGCATACCAAACACTTCACCTCCATTCATCGTCCACAAGGTGTCAGTGGTTGTAGGAACACAGACACAAAGGTGTTAGTGACTGATATATGTTCCTCTGATGTAATTAGTGAGAACAAATTCAGGACCTCCCTGACAGAAGGCAAATTTCACCCCTACAAGGACTACCAGACATATTACCCTGACTGGATCATAGCTGGAGATTCCAGTATTGAGGCTTCAGACTACTGGAAGTATGTGATGGCCACATTCAATGAGACAATTGCTAAAGACACAGATGCACTTCCTGCTGATCTCCCAGGGGACTGGAAGTCATTAACACCTGATGATGCAATGAAGAGCTTGAAGGGCTCATTCAACATGAAAGATTAGTTTCTAGTTTTCGACATTCAACGATTTAAAGATGTCAGACATGAGAACCAGAAATAACCCATGACATTGATATATCACAGAATCAAACATGAGGAAATAATGTGCAGAATGGGCAATACCCAATGCAATTCTGAAAAGAAGAACTGCAGCATGGCAGTCATATTTTCAAATACATTGATAAATTATGTGAACTCTTGGCAATTTACAGATCTGATGTTCCATAACGAAACAGCTAAAACTGAGTTTTATGGGAAATTAATACAATATTATAATCAATACAAAATTCAAATCATGATGTAAGCAAAGAGATTTGAGCAAATTCAGAAATCAGACAAAATATAAGAAGTGAACATGAACACCAGCAGGTTAACCAACATGATTGAGAGCTGACTTAATAATGTCCATAAATAAACACAGTACACAGGTAACTAATGATTATTTATTTTCAATAAGAATAATGATTTCTCTCATTTACTTTACTGTCTAACCTATGGCTTGATATGATTTAGTTACAGATTATGAAGAGATTGCATCATTTAGTGATAAATGGTTGACTTGGATTTTGTTTCTCTTTTTTGACCTTTTACTTTTTAATCTTAATGTCATTTTTTTATTTAGAGAATATGCATGTGTTGTTTCATATACAGGTTTTACACATTTATTGGTCTTTCAAATAATTAACTTCAACAAGAAATATTACTAAATAGATTTAAACGATAATGCTTTGAATTGATCACACCTTCAAACAGTGATTTGTTCAATGACTTCATTGCTTTGAACACATTAGTTTGGATAAAGTTAATAAAAATCAGTTTGGATAAAATTCCTAATCAGTGACCATTGGTAATGTAACTTCATTAAAACTCTTCATGGATGCTTGATGTACAGTATGGTTTGAAATAGGGAGGCAGGTAGCCTAGTGGTTCGAGCATTGGGCCAATAACCGAAAGGTTGCAAGATTGAATCCCCGAGCTGACAAGATACAAATCTGTCGTTCTGCCCCTGAACAGGCAGTTAACCCACTGTTCCTAGACCAGTTAACCCACTGTTCCTAGGCCGTCATTGAAAATAAGAATTTGTTCTTAACTGACTTGCCAAGTTAAATGAAAAAAATACTGCACTGTGATTGTTGTTTTGGATATTGCTGATGACTGTTTGCATTTATTATGATGATGATATTTGATGGTGATTTATAAATCTGTCCGTTGATGAAGATTAAATGGTTGATGATGATGATTTTTATTTTTGTTGTCGTTGATGACGATGATGTTTTATTTTTGTTGTTGTTGATGATAATTTAACGATGATGTGGGATTGAACTCTTGAGAGCCTGCAGTAAATGGCTTTCATTTGGCCAAACTACCATGATGAAGACAAAAAAAGTTGAGTTGTATCAAACAAATATTGATATTGTTTATGATCTCTTACAAATGTTGTTTTTCATCTGCAGTGAAAACACACATACATTTAGTGAAATAATGTATATTGTTGAACTTGAAAGTAAAAAAAAAAGTTCCATTTTGTAATATCTTGTTACTGGAGGATAATTAATAAAAACCAATCAATTAAAAGCATTATTTGGTTTAAAACATTATCTGGTGTCATGAGAAATACTGTCCATCAATAGAACACCAGTATTTCTTGTTGACTTGGAATCTGCTGTTGACAGTATTACTCAGCTATTAGACAAACATAAGGTACACAATGTACATATTTAGGTGCTGTATGTATCAAGCATCTCAGAGCAGAAGTGCTGATCTAGGATCAGGTCCTCCCTGTCCATGTATTATTAAATATTATCTAAAACATGTTACTCTGAGACGCTTGATGTTATTCGGTCCCTGGTGATCATAAACACCAGAATTGACCAATAGATGGTGGTGTGGGTATGGTATTTGTGGAAATGTAACCAAAACCAATTCTACCGTCTACCGTAGCACTGTAGTAACTATCACACTCAACTGAACGACTTGATTAGTGTAGTATTAGCTAGCTACATAGTTGTCTTTGCTGTCTTCGTATCCAAGATAATTGTGTAGCTTAGAGTATGGAGTCTTAGAGTGATAATTGCGTTATTATCGTATTTCGTCGTCCTCCTATCTGCCTAGCAGCTAGCCAGCTAGCATACGTTCACCGGCTACCGTAGCACTGTAGTAACTATCACACTCAACTGAACGACTTGATTAGTGTAGTATTAGCTAGCTACATAGTTGTCTTTGCTGTCTTCGTATCCAAGATAATTGTGTAGTCTTAGAGTGATTATCTTAATTCACCGAGGTTAGCTAGCCAGCTATTTTGTCGTCCTTAACGTAGGAGACACTCCTAGCTAGCCAATAGCCAGCTAACGCCTACTGAATAGAACTTTTGCATTCGGTCGCATTCCGCTTCGCTCCACAGGTAGTATCACATTTTCATTTCATTTCATTACAGTCCCAACGGTGTGATTTGTTTGATCGTAGCTAGCTACATAGCTAGCTACATAGCCGTCTTTGTTTCAAAGATAATTGTGTAGTCTAGAGCGATTTTCTAGGTTAGCTAGCCAGCTATTGTCGTTCTCCTAACGCAACGTAACGTAACCAACACTGCTAGCTAGCCAGCTAGCTCCCGAAAAGCAGCATTGTAGAAACTTCACACTCAACGGTACGACTTGATTAGGGTAGTGTCAACAACGCAGCTAGCCTACCCCAGCAGTACTGTATCATTTTAATCATTTTAGTCAATTAGATTCTTGCTACGTAAGCTTAACTTTCTGAACATTCGAGACGTGTAGTCCACTTGTCATTCCAATCTCCTCTGCATTAGCGTAGCCTCTTCTCTAGCCTGTCAACTATGTGTCTGTCTATCCCTGTTCTCTCCTCTCTGCACAGACCATACAAACGCTCCACACCGCATGGCCGCGGCCACCCTAATCTGGTGGTCCCAGCGCGCACGACCCACGTGGAGTTCCAGGTCTCCGGTAGCCTCTGGAACTGCCGATCTGCGGCCAACAAGGCAGAGTTCATCTCAGCCTATGCCTCCCTCCAGTCCCTCGACTTCTTGGCTCTGACGGAAACATGGATCACCACAGACAACACCGCTACTCCTACTGCTCTCTCTTCGTCCGCCCACGTGCTCTCGCACACCCCGAGAGCGTCTGGTCACCGGGGTGGTGGCACCGGGATCCTCATCTCTCCCAAGTGGTCATTCTCTCTTTCTCCCCTTACCCATCTGTCTATCGCCTCCTTTGAATTCCATGCTGTCACAGTTACTAGCCCTTTCAAGCTTAACATCCTTATCATTTATCGCCCTCCAGGTTCCCTCGGAGAGTTCATCAATGAGCTTGATGCCTTGATAAGCTCCTTTCCTGAGGACGGCTCACCTCTCACAGTTCTGGGCGACTTTAACCTCCCCACGTCTACCTTTGACTCATTCCTCTCTGCCTCCTTCTTTCCACTCCTCTCCTCTTTTGACCTCACCCTCTCACCTTCCCCCTACTCACAAGGCAGGCAATACGCTCGACCTCATCTTTACTAGATGCTGTTCCTCCACTAACCTCATTGCAACTCCCCTCCAAGTCTCCGACCACTACCTTGTATCCTTTTCCCTCTCGCTCTCATCCAACACTTCCCACACTGCCCCTACTCGGATGGTATCGCGCCGTCCCAACCTTCGCTCTCTCTCCCCCGCTACTCTCTCCTCTTCCATCCTATCATCTCTTCCCTCTGCTCAAACCTTCTCCAACCTATCTCCTGATTCTGCCTCCTCAACCCTCCTCTCCTCCCTTTCTGCATCCTTTGACTCTCTATGTCCCCTATCCTCCAGGCCGGCTCGGTCCTCCCCTCCCGCTCCGTGGCTCGACGACTCATTGCGAGCTCACAGAACAGGGCTCCGGGCAGCCGAGCGGAAATGGAGGAAAACTCGCCTCCCTGCGGACCTGGCATCCTTTCACTCCCTCCTCTCTACATTTTCCTCCTCTGTCTCTGCTGCTAAAGCCACTTTCTACCACTCTAAATTCCAAGCATCTGCCTCTAACCCTAGGAAGCTCTTTGCCACCTTCTCCTCCCTCTTGAATCCTCCCCCTCCCCCCCTCCTCCCTCTCTGCAGATGACTTCGTCAACCATTTTGAAAAGAAGGTCGACGACATCCGATCCTCGTTTGCTAAGTCAAACGACACCGCTGGTTCTGCTCACACTGCCCTACCCTGTGCTCTGACCTCTTTCTCCCCTCTCTCTCCAGATGACATCTCGCGTCTTGTGACGGCCGGCCGCCCAACAACCTGCCCGCTTGACCCTATCCCCTCCTCTCTTCTCCAGACCATCTCCGGTGACCTTCTCCCTTACCTCACCTCGCTCATCAACTCATCCCTGACTGCTGGCTACGTCCCTCCTGTCTTCAAGAGAGCGAGAGTTGCACCCCTTCTGAAAAAACCTACACTCGATCCCTCCGATGTCAACAACTACAGACCAGTATCCCTTCTTTCTTTTCTCTCCAAAACTCTTGAACGTGCCGTCCTTGGCCAGCTCTCCCGCTATCTCTCTCAGAATGACCTTCTTGATCCAAATCAGTCAGGTTTCAAGACTAGTCATTCAACTGAGACTGCTCTTCTCTGTATCACGGAGGCGCTCCGCACTGCTAAAGCTAACTCTCTCTCCTCTGCTCTCATCCTTCTAGACCTATCGGCTGCCTTCGATACTGTGAACCATCAGATCCTCCTCTCCACCCTCTCCGAGTTGGGCATCTCCGGCGCGGCCCACGCTTGGATTGCGTCCTACCTGACAGGTCGCTCCTACCAGGTGGCGTGGCGAGAATCCGTCTCCTCACCACGTGCTCTCACCACTGGTGTCCCCCAGGGCTCTGTTCTAGGCCCTCTCCTATTCTCGCTATACACCAAGTCACTTGGCTCTGTCATAACCTCACATGGTCTCTCCTATCATTGCTATGCAGACGACACACAATTAATCTTCTCCTTTCCCCCTTCTGACGACCAGGTGGCGAATCGCATCTCTGCATGTCTGGCAGACATATCAGTGTGGATGACGGATCATCACCTCAAGCTGAACCTCGGCAAGACGGAGCTGCTCTTCCTCCCGGGGAAGGACTGCCCGTTCCATGATCTCGCCATCACGGTTGACAACTCCATTGTGTCCTCGTCCCAGAGCGCTAAGAACCTTGGCGTGATCCTGGACAACACCCTGTCGTTCTCAAATAACATCAAGGCGGTGGCCCGTTCCTGTAGGTTCATGCTCTACAACATCCGCAGAGTACGACCCTGCCTCACACAGGAAGCGGCGCAGGTCCTAATCCAGGCACTTGTCATCTCCCGTCTGGATTACTGCAACTCGCTGTTGGCTGGGCTCCCTGCCTGTGCCATTAAACCCCTACAACTCATCCAGAACGCCGCAGCCCGTCTGGTGTTCAACCTTCCCAAGTTCTCTCACGTCACCCCGCTCCTCCGCTCTCTCCACTGGCTTCCAGTTGAAGCTCACATCCGCTACAAGACCATGGTGCTTGCCTACGGAGCTGTGAGGGGAACGGCACCTCAGTACCTCCAGGCTCTGATCAGGCCCTACACCCAAACAAGGGCACTGCGTTCATCCACCTCTGGCCTGCTCGCCTCCCTACCACTGAGGAAGTACAGTTCCCGCTCAGCCCAGTCAAAACTGTTCGCTGCTCTGGCCCCCAATGGTGGAACAAACTCCCTCACGACGCCAGGACAGCGGAGTCAATCACCACCTTCCGGAGACACCTGAAACCCCACCTCTTTAAGGAATACCTAGGATAGGATAAAGTAATCCTTCTCCCCCCCCTTAAAAGACCTAGATGCACTATTGTAAAGTGGCTGTTCCACTGGATGTCATAAGGTGAAAGCACCAATTTGTAAGTCGCTCTGGATAAGAGCGTCTGCTAAATGACTTAAATGTAAATGTAATGTAATGCTTGGAAAACAACTTCACAGGGTGAAAACAATATGGTGGAAAGAAGCTCATTAGGCTGGCTTAGCTTTCAACTGGTCAGCTCTTTCAGATCAGTGAATTAGAGGACAGCAGAGAAGACTGTATATTAGACTACTGAGAAAGAGCCCAGGAGTAAGTGGTTGTGTTGTTGAATTAAAGAAGTAGTCCTTGGTTGAATAATTAAAGATACATTCTGGAATTTGAAAAAAACAACAACAACAGTGTCCCTGCCACTTGTTCTACTACTAGTTCAACTCTCTTTAATCTCAACTATTCATCACACATCTCTGTTCTAAATGCCTCACTATTCTACTACTAGTTCAACTCTCTTTAATCTCAACTATTCATCACACATCTCTGTTCTAAATCCCTCACTATTCTACTACTAGTTCAACTCTCTTTAATCTCAATTAGTCATCACACATATCTGTTCTAAATCCCTCACTATTCTACTACTAGTTCAACTCTCTTTAATCTCAACTATTCATCACACATCTCTGTTCTAAATCCCTCACTATTCTACTACTAGTTCAACTCTCTTTAATCTCAACTATTCATCACACATCTCTGTTCTAAATCCCTCACTATTCTACTACTAGTTCAACTCTCTTTAATCTCAACTATTCATCACACATCTCTGTTCTAAATCCCTCACTATTCTACTACTAGTTCAACTCTCTTTAATCTCAACTATTCATCACACATCTCTGTTCTAAATCCCTCACTATTCTACTTCTAGTTCAACTCTCTTTAATCTCAACTATTCATCACACATCTCTGTTCTAAATCCCTCACTATTCTACTACTAGTTCAACTCTCTTTAATCTCAACTATTCATCACACATCTCTGTTCTAAATCCCTCACTATTCTACTACTAGTTCAACTCTCTTTAATCTCAATTAGTCATCACACATATCTGTTCTCCCATCAACACTGCTATGATGGATAAATCATCAGGTGATAGTATAGTGTTGACATCTACACTACTATAACAGGTCAGTTATCTGGTGATAGTATAGTGTTGACATCTACACTACTATAACAGGTCAGTTATCTGGTGATAGTATAGTGTTGACATCTACACTACTATAACAGGTCAGTTATCTGGTGATAGTATAGTGTTGACATCTACACTACTATAACAGGTCAGTTATCTGGTGATAGTATAGTGTTGACATCTACACTACTATAACAGGTCAGTTATCTGGTGATAGTATAGTGCTGACATCTACACTACTATAACAGGTCAGTTGTCAGCACTATACTATCACCAGATAACTGACCTGTTATAGTAGTGTAGATGTCAGCACTATACTATCACCAGATATCTACACTACTATAACAGGTCAGTTATCTGGTGATAGTATAGTGCTGACATCTACACTACTATAACAGGTCAGTTATCTGGTGATAGTGTTCTGACATCTACACTACTATAACAGGTCAGTTATCTGGTGATAGTATAGTGTTCTGACATCTACACTACTATAACAGGTCATTTATCTGGTGATAGTATAGTGTTTTGACATCTACACTACTATAACAGGTCAGTTATCTGGTGATAGTATAGTGTTCTGACATCTACAATACTATAACAGGTCAGTTATCTGGTTATAGCATAGTGTTCTGACATTTACACTATAACAGGTCAGTTATTTGCTGATAGTATAGTGTTCTGACATCTACACTACTATAACAGGTCAGTTATCTGGTGATAGTATAGTGTTGATATCTACACTACTATAACAGGTCAGTTATCTGGTGATAGTATAGTGTTCTGACATCTACACTACTATAACAGGTCAGTTATCTGGTGATAGTATAGTGTTGACATCTACACTACTATAACAGGTCAGTTATCTGGTGATCGTATAGTGTTGACATCTACACTACTATAACAGGTCAGTTATCTGGTGATAGTATAGTGTTGACATCTACACTACTATAACAGGTCAGTTATCAGGTGATAGTATAGTGTTCTGACATCTACACTACTATAACAGGTCAGTTATCTGGTGATAGTATAGTGTTCTGACATCTACACTACTATAACAGGTCAGTTATCTGGTGATAGTATAGTGTTCTGACATCTACACTACTATAACAGGTCAGTTATCTGGTGATAGTATAGTGTTCTGACATCTACACTACTATAACAGGTCAGTTATCTGGTGATAGTATAGTGTTGACATCTACATTACTATAACAGGTCAGTTATCTGGTGATAGTATAGTGTTGACATCTACATTACTATAACAGGTCAGTTATCTGGTGATAGTATAGTGTTGACATCTACATTACTATAACAGGTCAGTTATCTGGTGATAGTATAGTGTTGACATCTACATTACTATAACAGGTCAGTTATCTGGTGATAGTATAGTGTTCTGACATCTACACTACTATAACAGGTCAGTTATCTGGTGATAGTATAGTGTTGACATCTACATTACTATAACAGGTCAGTTATCTGGTGATAGTATAGTGTTGACATCTACATTACTATAACAGGTCAGTTATCTGGTGATAGTATAGTGTTGACATCTACACTACTATAACAGGTCAGTTATCTGGTGATAGTATAGTGTTGACATCTACACTACTATTACAGGTCAGTTATTTTATTTTTTATTTTTTTATTTCACCTTTATTTAACCAGGTAGGCTAGTTGAGAACAGGTTCTCATTTGCAACTGCGACCTGGCCAAGATAAAGCATAGCAGTGTGAACAGACAACACAGAGTTACACATGGAGTAAACAATTAACAAGTCAATAACACAGTAGAGAAAAAAGGGGAGTCTATATACAATGTGTGCAAAAGGCATGAGGAGGTAGGCGAATAATTACAATATTGCAGATTAACACTGGAGTGATAAATGATCAGATGGTCATGTACAGGTAGAGATATTGGTGTGCAACAGAGCAGAAAAGTAAATAAATAAAAACTGTGGGGATGAGGTAGGTGAAAATGGGTGGGCTATTTACCAATAGATTATGTACAGCTGCAGCGATCGGTTAGCTGCTCAGATAGCTGATGTTTGAAGTTGGTGAGGGAGATAAAAGTCTCCAACTTCAGCGATTTTTGCAATTCGTTCCAGTCACAGGCAGCAGAGTACTGGAACGAAAGGCGGCCGAATGAGGTGTTGGCTTTAGGGATGATCAATGAGATACACCTGCTGGAGCGCGTGCTACGGATGGGTGTTGCCATCGTGACCAGTGAGCTGAGATAAGGTCGAAGCTTTGCCTAGCATGGCCTTGTAGATGACCTGGAGCCAGTGGATCTGGCGACGAATATGTAGCGAGGGCCAGCCGACTAGAGCATACAAGTCGCAGTGGTGGGTAGTATAAGGTGCTTTAGTGACAAAACGGATGGCACTGTGATAAACTGCATCCAGTTTGCTGAGAAGAGTGTTGGAAGCAATTTTGTAGATGACATCGCCGAAGTCGAGGATCGGTAGGATAGTCAGTTTTACTAGGGTAAGCTTGGCAGCGTGAGTGGAGGCTTTGTTGCGGAATAGAAAGCCGACTCTTGATTTGATTTTCGATTGGAGATGTTTGATATGGGTCTGGAAGGAGAGTTTGCAGTCTAGCCAGACACCTAGGTACTTATAGGTGTCCACATATTCAAGGTCGGAACCATCCAGTGTGGTGATGCTAGTCGGGCAAGCGGGTGCAGGCAGCGATCGGTTGAAAAGCATGCATTTGGTTTTACTAGCGTTTAAGAGCAGTTGGAGGCCACGGAAGGAGTGTTGTATGGCATTGAAGCTCGATTGGAGGTTAGATAGCACAGTGTCCAATGACGGGCCGAAAGTGTATAGAATGGTGTCGTCTGCGTAGAGGTGGATCAGGGAATCGCCCGCAGCAAGAGCAACATCATTGATATACACAGAGAAAAGAGTCGGCCCGAGAATTGAACCCTGTGGCACCCCCACAGAGACTGCCAGAGGACCGGACAACATGCCCTCCGATTTGACACACTGAACTCTGTCTGCAAAGTAATTGGTGAACCAGGCAAGGCAGTCATCCGAAAAACCGAGGCTACTGAGTCTGCCGATAAGAATATGGTGATTGACAGAGTCGAAAGCCTTGGCAAGGTCGATGAAGACGGCTGCACAGTACTGTCTTTTATCGATGGCGGTTATGATGTCGTTTAGTACCTTGAGTGTGGCTGAGGTGCACCCGTGACCGGCTCGGAAGCCAGATTGCATAGCGGAGAAGGTACGGTGGGATTCGAGATGGTCAGTGACCTGTTTGTTGACTTGGCTTTCGAAGACCTTAGATAGGCAGGGCAGAATGGATATAGGTCTGTAACAGTTTGGGTCCAGGGTGTCTCCCCCTTTGAAGAGGGGGATGACTGCGGCAGCTTTCCAATCCTTGGGGATCTCAGACGATATGAAAGAGAGGTTATCTGGTTATAGTATAGTGTTCTGACATCTACACCACTATATCAGGTAAGTTATCTGGTGATAGTATAGTGTTGACATCTACACTACTATAACAGGTCAGTTATCTGGTGATAGTATAGTGTTCTGACATCTACACTACTATAACAGGTCAGTTATCTGGTGGTAGTATAGTGTTGACATCTACACTACTATAACAGGTCAGTTATCTGGTGATAGTATAGTGTTGACATCTACACTACTATAACAGGTCAGTTATCTGGTGATAGTATAGTGTTGACATCTACACTACTATAACAGGTCAGTTATCTGCTGATATTATAGTGTTCTGATATCTACACTACTATAACAGGTCAGTTATCTGGTGATAGTATAGTGTTCTGACATCTACACTACTATAACAGGTCAGTTATCTGCTGAGAGTATAGTGTTGGCATCTACACTACTATAACAGGTCAGTTATCTGGTGATAGTATAGTGTTCTGACATCTACACTACTATAACAGGTCAGTTATCTGGTGATATTATAGTGTTCTGACATCTACACTACTATAACAGGTCAGTTATCTGGTGATAGTATAGTGTTCTGACATCTACACTATAACAGGTCAGTTATCTGGTGATAGTATAGTGTTCTGATATCTACACTACTATAACAGGTCAGTTATCTGGTGATAGTATAGTGTTGACATCTACACTACTATAACAGGTCAGTTATCTGGTGATAGTATAGTGTTCTGACATCTACACTATAACAGGTCAGTTATCTGTTGATAGTATAGTGTTGACATCTACACTACTATAACAGGTCAGTTATCTGGGTCAGTTATCTGGTGATAGTATAGTGTTGACATCTACACTACTATAACAGGTCAGTTATCTGGTGATAGTATAGTGTTCTGACATCTACACTACTATAACAGGTCAGTTATCTGGTTATAGCATAGTGTTCTGACATCTACACTACTATAACAGGTCAGTTATCTGGTGATAGTATAGTGTTGACATCTACACTACTATAACAGGTCAGTTATCTGGTGATAGTATAGTGTTCTGACATCTACACTACTGTAACAGGTCAGTTATCTGGTGATAGTATAGTGTTCTGACATCTACACTACTGTAACAGGTCAGTTATCTGGTGATAGTATAGTGTTCTGACATCTACACTATAACAGGTCAGTTTTCTGGCAAAAATTGCTCAGATACACGAATACGATATAAGATTCAAAATGTGGGAATCTTTCCTTTAACATTCCAGAATCCTTCCTGAATCACACTAGTGTTCTGTTCCATGTTCAGCCATAGACATGTTCCACAGAGAGCAAGACCGGTTTAAATAAACATAATGAACAGATTGCAGTACACTGTGTTCGTTATTAACACAATACACATGTTTTAACAATACAATGTTTATTATACATTGACTACAGATCATTACTTTTTTCTGTCCCAATGACACAGGATTTGACTAATTACCGAACAGTTCCCATAACCTGGTTTATACTGTAGTGACCTTAACCCAACACCTAGCAACCTCATAACCTGGTCTATACTGAGTTTATACTGTAGTGACCTTAACCCAACACCTAGCAACCTCATAACCTGGTCTATACTGAGTTTATACTGTAGTGACCTTAACCCAACACCTAGCAACCTCATAACCTGGTCTATACTGAGTTTATACTGTAGTGACCTTAACCCAACACCTAGCAACCTCAAAGGTTTCATATCTCCTGGTGTAACTACTAAGGTGTTGGGTTGACAGTTGCTGGATGAAGGACTAGTCCCCACATTCACTACAATACATTACACAATGGTGTACATGTATTCTTCACCACTAATATAACACCTGCTAACTTCTATTATATATTTAGTGCACTAGATTACATACATTTCTGATATGACAGTTTAATTACAAATAAAAACAAACTGCTTAACTTGAAATTGATATCCAACACAACTCCATAAGATGAGATGTCCCATCAACCCACTATTTATACATTTACTTTTGATACTTAACTATATTCAAAACCAACTACTTTTTTACTTTTACTCAAGTAGTATTTTACTGGATTACTTTTATTTGAGTCATTTTCTATTAAGGTATCTTTACTTTTACTCAAGTATGATAATAGGGTACTTTTTACACCACTGGTGCCATCAACCCACTCCCAAACTCCCTCTGTATGGCTGAAGTCCAATCCAGACCTCCCTGCTCAAGCCATGGATAACCCAACACCTGTCATTTTGGCGCAAGGAAAATATAACACATCCAGGTAGACTCCGCGAAATGACGATGCCACGGGCCGCACCGGAGATGTTGAGATGAACGAGATGCAACACTTCGCAGTCACACACAGTATCTGCGCATGTGCACAGGTTCGCATCACGCTGTTTAAAGTGTGGTATCCAGGGCACCAGAACAGCAGAGAAGAACGCTCTTAGTTGTTGTTGAAATTGACCCACTATGCGTTTTACTTTCTGCATCTACGTCATATTGCTGAGTCTACTTTTTTAGTTAACATTTCACAACAAAAATGCTTTCAAACCATTTTTCTGACACATTCAATCACATAAATGCATTTTGTAATTATAAACATAAAAATCAACATTTAGTATGAGACGCAGTGTAATGATAGGAATGGAGGTAGAAAGGTGGATAATGCCACAAGTTGCGTGCCAATATCTCCCTTCTCCTGTAGTGTGCACTTGTTCACTTCACTTCTTGGATACCTCATTTACGCACACTGTATATAGACTTTTCTATTGTGTTATTGACTGTATGTTTATTTATTCCATGTGTAACTCTGTTGTTGTTTGTGTCGCACTGCTTCGCTTTATCTTGGCCAGGTCGCAGTTGTAAATTTGAACTTGTTCTCAACTGGCCTTCCTGGTTAAATAAAGGTGAAATAAAATGTAAAATTGTAAAGAAAATGGCAGGTATGGAAACTTGTTCCATGGGCTATGCCTAAACCAATCCTATGCTTTTAAACTTGTCGGGAGGAGAGAGAGATTGGGACGAATCAAGTCTATTTCCACATCACACATCCTACCACTAGGGGGCAGCAGCAGCCAGGGCCAAGTTCTTGTTGGACTGGACCTTTAAGAAAGTGATTTCGCACCAGGTTTAGGGTCAATTCCATTTCAATACAGTGAATAAACTGAAATACATTTTCCTCAAAGCTTGTCTATGTAATGAGAATGTTGAAATTGGAAGTTGGAGTTGTCTATGAGAAACAACGTTCTTGAATTGACTGAATGGATATGAAGCGAAGCCAGTTCATGAAAGAAACCTGAGTGTGGTGACATCAGTTGATCGCATCAGCAGATATTGTGCCAATTGGATTCACACTGTACTTACATGTGGTCTATTCTACAGAACAGTTCTATATTATTAACTTAATATGACACTTCACTCAGGCTCTGCTCCTTCAGGGTAGCTCACTGCCAACCTCCAAGTCTATGCATTCTAATCTTTTCTAAGAAATCGTTAAACGTACATGTGGTGTTTCCTTTTTTAAATGGAATTGATCCCAACCCTGTTGCTCTCAGGCATGGATGATTGACAGGTAATTACTGATGAGAGAAGCTATATGAAAGTAGCCTCCCAACCCTGTTGCTCTCAGGCATGGATGATTGACAGGTAATTACTGATCAGAGAAGCTATATGAAAGTAGCCTCCCAACCAGGTTGCTCTCAGGTATGGATGATTGACAGGTAATTACTGATCAGAGAAGCTATATGAAAGTAGCCTCCCAACCAGGTTGCTCTCAGGTATGGATGATTGACAGGTAATTACTGATCAGAGAAGCTATATGAAAGTAGACTCCCAACCAGGTTGCTCTCAGGTATGGATGATTGACAGGTAATTACTGATCAGAGAAGCTATATGAAAGTAGACTCCCAACCAGGTTGGTTTGGTTAGGAGAGTCTTTTTGTTTTCCTTGTTGTGATTTTGTTGAGCTCTTGGGATGGCCAACTGAAGAGCCTCAACGGGCCTCCATTGGGCCACAGTGAGTCGTGCGTAAGCTGTCTCTCCCTGTATTCTGCCTAACTCTCTGGCTGTGAGAGAATCCCAAATGACACCCCATTCCCTTTATAGTGCACTACTCACCCAAAGGAATGCAATACAAAGGGGATAGGGTTTCATTTGGGATTCTCTCTCTCCCTCTGAAATATAATACAACCATTAAACAACTACATTCACTTGCTAAATAATATCTGCTTTTCAAAACAGTTGAATCTAACCACTACCTGTATTAAAAGGTCACCAGGGGTCGTGACCTGTTTATTGCACTGACAGTCATTACCACCCGTCTTACTGTAGTCAATGATTAGTCCCAGTTAATTTAGTAACAAAACCTTAGACACTGTTTTGATAACTGATGGTTATGATCCAACCCTTCATTCTGGTGTTGTCACCACAAACAGGAAGTTAACAAGATATGAGTTAAAATGTAAACAGTAACATTCACTCTGTCTTAAAAGGCACAATGTCTTATTTACACCAGTTTTTCTTTCTTCAAGTTTAGGAGTAGACCTTTAAAATGTACACTGTAAAATTCACTCTGTCTTAAAAGGCACAATGTCTTATTGACACCAGTTTTTCTTCAAGTTTAGGAGTAGACCTTTAAAATGTCCACTGTAAAAGTCACTCTGTCCTAAAGAGGCAGAGAGACGTCTTGTCCATCTAGATTACAGATGTTATGTCCCTATTTACACACACTTTATACACACTGAATACATGATTGTGTGTCAGCTTGTGCAGCAGACAGTAGTCAGTCATGTTGCTCCTGGTCACGTGATGCGGCAGCCCAACCTGCGACTTCAATAATCAGTGTCAGCTCTCGGCCCAAGAGGGAATTACCTCCTTATCTAATGAAGAAGTTGGTTTCTCCTGTGGGAGACTCAGGTTCAGATCAGTGTCTTCGTGTGTGTCTGTCTGAATGTGAACATTTGTTTCTCTCCTACCTGTAGTTCAGAGTACCATTCTATCAAATCACACCAGTCTACAGACCATCATTAACATACAGTAGAGAGTTCATTAAAAGTACCTATGAGAAGCCTATTTCTCACAGATCCATTCTTGTGAAAATGAACATCCCAAATCCCTCCATACGCCTTGGCCTGACGATATGTAATAGATTTCCCCACAGTTCTGGTACGTACCACCACCAGGCTCTCCACTCCACCAATACCTGCAGTAGAAACAACAGAGTTAGACTGACCACTCTCTCAGAACCTAGAGTATGAACAACACAGCATTAGACTGACCTCTCTCTCAGAACCTAGAGTATGAACAACACAGAGTTAGACTGACCACTCTCTCAGAACCCAGAGTATGAACAACACAGAGTTAGACTGACCACTCTCTCAGAACCTAGAGTATGAACAACACAGAGTTAGACTGACCACTCTCTCAGAACCTAGAGTATGAACAACACAGAGTTAGACAGACCACTCTCTCAGAACCTAGAGTATGAACAACACAGAGTTAGACTGACCTCTCTCTCAGAACCTAGAGTATGAACAACACAGAGTTAGACTGACCACTCTCTCAGAACCTAGAGTATGAACAACACAGAGTTAGACTGACCTCTCTCAGAACCTAGAGTATGAACAACACAGCATTAGACTGACCACTCTCTCAGAACCTAGAGTATGAACAACACAGAGTTAGACAGACCTCTCTCTCAGAACCTAGAGTATGAACAACACAGAGTTAGACTGACCACTCTCTCAGAACATAGAGTATGAACAACACAGCATTAGACTGACCACTCTCTCAGAACCTAGAGTATGAACAACACAGAGTTAGACTGACCACTCTCTCAGAACCTAGAGTATGAACAACACAGAGTTAGACTGACCTCTCTCTCAGAACCTAGAGTATGAACAACACAGAGTTAGACTGACCTCTCTCTCATAACCTAGAGTATGAACAACACAGAGTTAGACAGACCACTCTCTCAGAACCTAGAGTATGAACAACACAGAGTTAGACTGACCTCTCTCTCATAACCTAGAGTATGAACAACACAGAGTTAGACTGACCACTCTCTCAGAACCTAGAGTATGAACAACACAGCATTAGACTGACCACTCTCTCAGAACCTAGAGTATGAACAACACAGAGTTAGACTGACCACTCTCTCAGAAACTAGAGTATGAACAACACAGAGTTAGACTGACCACTCTCTCAGAACCTAGAGTATGAACAACACAGAGTTAGACTGACCACTCTCTCAGAACCTAGAGTATGAACAACACAGCATTAGACTGACCACTCTCTCAGAACCTAGAGTATGAACAACACAGAGTTAGACTGACCACTCTCTCAGAACCTAGAGTATGAACAACACAGAGTTAGACTGACCTCTCTCTCAGAAAGAGTATGAACAACACAGATAATCAGTCCTACTCCTTCCAATGTGGTTATTGTTATTAGATCAGTAGGCTCTTACCTTGGGGTTGTCAGTGTTATTATAGAGCAGTAGTCTCTTACCTTGGGGTGGTCAGTGTTATTATAGAGCAGTAGTCTCTTACCTTGGGGTGGTCAGTGTTATTATAGAGCAGTAGTCTCTTACCTTGGGGTGGTCAGTGGGGTGCTGTCCACCCATTTCCAGGTCCCCTCAGTAACAGAATCAGTCAGACCAATCCAGGCATATTTGACTGATTTAAACCCATTGATGAATGTCTGTTGTTGAGGAACAGAAAAATCATTGTTACTAACACATGATGGACTAATAAATAAAGTATCTCTGTCTCTCACCTGTTCCTCTTCACTGTTAATGATCACCAGATCTGCTCCTCTCTCCAGACAGTCCTGTCTACTCTCCTTCCAGGATTTCCTCTCAGTAGAGAGGTAGTAACAGCTGCAGCCAAACCTTCTCCATCCTTCAGGACAGGACCCTAGAAGTTTCACATTTTTACTGTCTTTGACAGGGGCCTATTTATATAATAAAAGCATTAAACCTCTCACTAAAGGCTTCAGTCATACTAAAGTTATACTTAAATCTGAAGTGGTTCTCCAGCAAATTAGTAAAAATGTCTCACCCCATGTTCAAGAATGGCATTACATTACAACCTCTCACTTTTGGTTATTTTAAAATGAAATGATCTCCAAAATATCGTTATTTTTAAAACAAGCCATGAAAAGTCGGTTGCAATTTCAGTTTATTCCAAATATTATGGTTAAACTCAAATATACTAATTGATTTAAAAAAACTTTATTTTAATGTAAAGCGTTATAATCTTTCTACGTTATAGAAATAGGACTGGTAGAGTTGTTACACATGCAGCTAACAAAAATATATGGAAATGTCTGTTCTACTCAAAATTAAAACCAACGTTGGGGAAGAGATTTTCCATGTACCTATTCCATGGTACATGGTTTATGAACTGATATACAAAACGACCCTGGATTAAAAAAAGTTTAAATTATTACACACAATTCTGCAACCAATAGAAGGTTATATACAGTGCATTCAGAAAGTGTTAAATGTAAAAAAATAAATCCCCCGTCATCAATCCACACACAATACCCCATAATGACAAAGCAAAAACAGTTAAAAAAAAACATTTTTGCAAATGTATTAAAAACAAAAAACAGAAATATTACATTTACATAAGTATTCAGACAGTTTACTCAGTATTTTGTTGAAGCACATTTGGCAGTGATTACAGCCTTGAGTCTTCTTGGGTTTGACGCTGTAAGCTTGGCACACCTGTATTTGGCGAGTTTCTTCCATTCTTCTCTGCAGATCCTCTCAAGCTCTGTCAGGTTGGATGGGAAGTGTCGGTGCAAAGCTATTTTCAGGTCTCTCCAGAGATGTTCGATCAGGTTTAAGTCCGTGCTCTGGCTGGGCCACTCAAGGACATTCAGAGACTTGTCCCGTAGCCACTCCTGCGTTTTCTAGGCTGTGTGCTTAGGGTCGTTGTCCTGCTGGAAGGTGAACCTTCGCCCCCAGTCTGAGGTCCTGAATAATACCATGCTATTGTTTGAGGAGAGTGCACAGTTATGAACTTAAATGTATTCATAAACCAATTAGGCACATTTGGGCAGTCTTGATACAACATTTTGAACAGAAATGCAATGGTTCATTGGATTAGTCTAAAACTTTGCACATATACTGCTGCCATCTAGTGGACATAATCTAAATTCCGTAGTCATATATTTGCCTTTCTTTGCATTATATATAGTATTCTCTTTTACCAGATCTAATGTGTTATATTATCCTACATTAATTTCACATTTCCACAAACTCCAAAGTGTTTCCTTACAAATGGTATCAAGAATATGCAGGTCCTGAGCTACAGGCAGTTAGATTTGGGTATGTCATTTTAGGCGAAATTTTTAAAAGAAAAAGGCCCGATACTTCAGAGGTTAAGTAAACAAGGTATCTGTTTTTTATTCAATTTGCACATCCCCCAAAAAACTGTTTCGCTTTGTCATTATGGGGTATTGTGTGTAGATTGATGAGGATAGCCATTCTAAAGTCCAATTTAGAATAAGGCTGTAACTTAATAAAATGTGGAAAAAGTGAAGGGGTCTGAATACTTTCTGAATGCATTGTATATGGGGGGGGTACAACCATCCCAGCTCCACAGATTTTGCTGCTTAGAGAAAGAATCATTAGATCAATTGTTTTGGTACTGCCCATATGTAGCTTGTTTTTGGTCGCAGGTTCAGGAATGACTGAAGAATTGCAACATTTACCCCCAGCTAACTCTGCAGATAGCACTGCTGGGTGATTTAAAAAGCCATAGTCAATCCATCAATATTATAATAATACTCCTAGCAAAACATTTTTACTTTATTGTTTCAGAATGTGGAATCTGTGAGACTAGAAAGGATCCAGATGTTTGTGAAACGTCACAGCACAGTTGAAAAATATGACAAATATGACAAATATGAATCAAAACTGGATGGTGTTCAGATATAGATGGGAGGGGTTGAGTGGAGCTGAAGGATGGGACTAAAAACAAGCAAATTATAATTATTGTAAAATATGCTCAGTCCATAATATGTATATAGTATGCACAAGCTGGAAGTAGAAGATTAAGTGTTGTTTTCAGTTGGTTTACAACAATTAGGGGACGGTAGGGTATGTGGAATTAATAAGTAAAATATATATTTTTAAATATATTTACCGGACTACAAGTCAAAAGTTTGGGCACACCTACTCATTCAAGGGTTTTCTTTAGTTTGACTATTTTCTACATTGTAGAATAACAGTGAAGACATCAAAACTATGAAATAACACATGGTATTGAACAAATCAAAATATATTTTATATTTGAGATTCTTTCAAGTAATGATGGAATGTGGTTTCTCTTTGCTTATTTGAGCTGTTCTTGCCATAATGTGGACTTGGTATTTTACCAAATAGGGATATCTCCTGTATACCACCCCTACCTTGTCACAACACAACTGATGGGCTCAAACACATTAAGGAAAGACATTCCACAAATTCACTTTTAAGAAGGCACACCTGTTAACTGAAATGCATTCCAGGTGACTACCTCATGAAGCTGGTTGAGAGAATGCCAAGTGTGAAAAGCTGTCATCAAGGCAAAGGATTGCTATTTGAAGAATCTCAAATATATTTAGATTTCTTTAACACTTTTTTGGTTACTATATGATTCCATATGTGTTATTTCATAGTTTTGATGTCTTCACTATTATTCTACAATGTAGAAAATAGTACAAATAAAGAAAAACCCTTTACAGAAAATATATATGGGGGATTGGAAATGGTGCAGACAATTACATGTTTTTATATATAATTATTTAACTAGGCAAGTCAGTTAAGAACAAATTCTTATTTTCAATGACGGCCTAGGAACAGTGGTTTAACTGCCTTGTTCAGGGGCAGAACGACAGATTTCAACCTTGCTAGCTTGGGGATTCGATCTTGCAACCTTTCGGTTACTTGTCCAACACTCTAACCACTAGGCTACCCTGCTGCCCCTACCCTGCCACTCCACATTGAAGGAAGCCACAATCTGCAACATTAAAGATGATCTACCCCCTAAAAAAATAATACAATCTGAGTTCTAGGTAGTTCTGATGACCTCTGATCTCCCGTGGCGTGTGTTGAGCGCAAAGGCAGAACACAGCTCCAGTCAATTTAATTTGTTTCTGGTCCTAATGGTCATGGATAGCATTGACAATACTTCTTGAATATGCTTGTGTGAGATAACAGGTCAACTACAGAAACTGTGGATCAGGAAGCAAATAAAAAGGTGGGCCTTTTGCACACATTTACCTTTGTTCTCCCAGTTCAGTCTTTCTATCTCCTTCTGTAGCTGGTCACGCTCCATAGTTGTAGTGTTCAGACTCTTCTTCAACTTGTCTATTTCAGTGGTTCTGGTATTTAGACTACTCTGTAGCTGGTCTCTCTCTAAAGTCAGGGTGTTGTAACTGGTCTGTAGCTGGTCTCTCTCTTTAGTCAGGGTGTTGTAACTGGTCTGTAGCTGGTCTCTTTCTGTGGTCCTGGTATTTAGACGATTCTGTAGCTGGTCTCTCTCTTTAGTCAGGGTGTTGTAACTGGTCTGTAGCTGGTCTCTCTCTTTAGTCGGGGTGTTGTAACTGGTCTGTAGCTGGTCTCTCTCTGTGGTCCTGGTAGTTAGACTATTCTGTAGCTGGTCTCGCTCTGAAGTTGCATCTGTAAAATGGAAAAGTCAATCAAAATGTGTAACTGTCACAACATTGACAAAAATGTTTTAGTAAAAAACAATATTCACTTACAGGAATCCCACAGGCCAATGATCACAGCCAGTAGAACAAACACTGCAGCAACTGTGGAGGGTCTGTTCCACCACTGAAAATGTTCTGAATAACAAGTTATTAAAGTCAGATCTTTGGTAATGTGTTAATGCATTTTACTGTATCAGTGTTTTATTTGAGCTGGATTCTGCAGGAACAGGATCCGGCAGCTCTCAGTTTTGGACTGATGGATTCCACAACCTATTTGGTCGGATCCGCTACCTCTCGTGGCATAGAAAATAATTGTTACTGTTTGCAATGAAAGAATTTGAATTAAAGAGCTCAAAGCTAATTTGAGTTTCCTCCTCGTTAATTCTCCTGCGCCCTAAAATAAATGCAATGTGAAAACGTAGATTTCTATCCTGGGACTGATTTTCTGAGAATACTAAACTTTTCACAACTTTATTACTCATTACACTGTTATTTCTAACCCGATATGGATGAAAATACCTTCAAATTAAAGCTGACGATTTGCACTTTAACCCCATAGTCATGATTTAAAATCCAAACTTTTTGACTATTGAGCCATAAGAAGAAAACATGCTTCACTGCCCCAATAACTACGGAGGGCCTGTATGTAGGGGTAAGGTAGCAGCTGGTAGCCTCAATATTAACAGAGGGTACTGTAGGTAGGGGTAGAGGCTGGTAGCCTCAATATTAACAGAGGATACTGTAGGTAGGGGTAAGGTAGAGGCTGGTAGCCTCAATATTAACAGAGGATACTGTAGGTAGAGGTAAGCTAGAGGCTGGTAGCCTCAATATTAACAGAGGACACTGTAGGTAGGGGTAAGGTAGAGGCAGGTAGAGTCAATATTAACAGAGGGTACTGTAGGTAGGGGTAAGGTAGAGAAAGGTAAACTCAATATTAACAGAGGGTACTGTAGGTAGGGGTAAGTTGAGGCAGGTAGAGTCAATATTAACAGAGGGTACTGTAGGTAGGGGTACGGTAGAGGCAGGTAGTCTCAATATTAACAGAGGGTACTGTAGGTAGGGGTAAGGTAGAGGCAGGTATCCTCGAGGTTACAGTGTTGGGCCAGTAACCAAAAGGTTGCTGGTTTAAATACCGGAGCAGACAAGGTGAAAAATCTGTTGTGCCCTTGAACAAGGCACTTCATCCTAAATTCTCCGGGAGCGCTGTACGTTGGAGTCATTGTGCTTAGAGAAAGTCCCACTGGCGTTAGAAATGTAATTCCTTCGACCTCATGGCACCTGAGCTCAATTTCGAGTCTCATAGCAAAGGATCTGAATACTTATGTAAATAAGGTATCTGTTTTTATATATTTGCAACCATTTCTAAACCTGTTTTCACTTCGTCATTATTTTGTATTGTGTGTAGATTGTGAGGAAAACACATTTGATCCATTTTAGAATAAGGTTGTAACGGAACAAAATGTGGAAAAAGTCAAGGTGTCTGAATATTTTCTGAATGCATTATAAATCCTCTCCACAATAACAAGTATTTTACAATGTAGTGCTGATAAAGTTAAAGCAATCAGAGGCAGATCAACTCCTTGACATAATGACTCACAGGAACGGAAACAAGCATGAACATCGCAACAACACATTCATTACATTAACACCAGGCACAATACTTAAGTATGGTACTTCCTTACTTGTGGTGAAGGTTGTGGACACCAGTTCACTTTGCTTTCCATTTTCCAGCACAGTGCAGACAGTGACAGTACTGAGTAGCAGGTTGCAGGTCAGAGAGAGTGATGCTGTGTGAAGATGTGGTAGTGATGTGTGGTTCTGTCCCTGGACAGCAGTAGGAGATCTGGTAATGATGTTGGGTTTGGTCCAATCCTGGTGGCTGGTTCCAGCTAACAGCAGCTGATGTGGTGTCCACTGAGTCAACAGTCAGCTGGTCTGGAGCAGGAAGTACTAAGAGAAAATAGATTATTGTCAGGGCTACAGTTTAACTCCAGAAATATAATACAGGAGGGAAAGTAGAATAGTAGAAAAGTAGCTTAAAAGTAGAAAAGGTCAGCTTGCAAATCCTTTTGATATTTATTTTTTTATTTCACCTTTATTTAACCAGGTCGGCCAGTTGAGAAAAAGTTCTCATTTACAACTGTGACCTGGCCAAGATAAAGCAGAGCAGTAAGACAAAAACAACACAGAGTTACACATGGAGTAAACAGACATACAGTCAATAACACAATAACATCTGTATACAGTGTGTGCAAATGAAGTAAGGAGGTAAGGCAATAAATAGGCCAATAGTGGCAAAGTCATTACAATAGAGCAATTAACACAAGAGTGATAGATGTGCAGAAGAGGATGTGCAAGTAGAAATACAAAAACAGATATTGGATGAGGTAGGTAGTTGGTTGGATGGGCCATTTACAGATGGGCTGTGTAGAGCTGCAGCCATCGATAAGCTGCTCTGACAGCTGATGCTTAAAGTCAGTGAGGGAGATTTAACTTCAGTCATTGGCAGCAGAGAACTGGAAGGCAAGGCAGCACAAACAGGTGTTGGTTTTGGGGGTGACCAGTGAAATACACCCGCTGAAGTGCGTGCTACGGGTGGGTGTTGCTATGGTGACCAGTGAAATACACCTGCTGAAGCGTGTGCTACGGGTGGGTGATGCTATGGTGACCAGCGAGCTGAGATAAGGCGGAGCTTTACCTAGCAAAGAGTTATAGATGACCTGGAGCCAGTGGGTTTGGCGACGAATACGTTGCGAAGACCAGCCAACGAGAGCATACAGGTCACAGTGGTGGGGAGTATATGGGGATTTAGTGACAAAACGGATGGCGCTGTGATAGACTGCATCCAATTCGCTGAGTAGAGTGTTGGAGGCTATTTTGTAAATGACATCGTCGAAGTCAAGGATCGGTAGGATGGTCAGTTTTATGAGGGTAATGGGAAGGGAAGAAATAAACTAAAGCAGAAGTCATAACAGAGATTAGATATGAAAAAAAAAGAATCCGGCATTTATCAACTTCACTGTGCCACTGCTACATTGTTGTCACCATGGCAACAAAACAAAAAACACTGCAGTTCTAAATCCTCTCCACAATAACAGGTGTTTAACACTCCACTACTGATAAAGTTATAGTAAGCAGAGGCAGATCAACCCCTTGATGTAATGACTCACACTAATGGAAGAAAGCAAGAGTTCAGACACTATAAAAACATTTATTAATTTCAGCACCAAACTGCATGTTGAGATCTGGGGAATTAACCATCATATATTTCTCATCAGGAAAAATACTGGACCTTAACATCCCATGCTGACACATCCATTATGATTAGTTCATAGTTATTTTGATAACTAGTTAAGGTTTGATAAATATTATGTCTGGTGACAAACTTGACGTATTTGACTTCCTTACTTGTGGTGAAGGTTGTTGACACCAGTTCACTTTGCTTTCCATTTTCCAGCACAGTGCAGACAGTGACAGAGTACTGAGTACCACCTTGCAGGTCAGAGAGAGTGATGCTGGGTGAAGATGTGGTAGTGATGTGTGGTTTTGTCCCTGGACAGTGGTAGGAGATCTGGTACTGATGTTGGGTTTGGTCCAATCCTGGTGGCTGGTTCCAGCTAACAGCAGCTAATGTGGTGTCCACTGAGTCAACAGTCAGCTGGTCTGGAGCAGGAAGTACTAAGAGAAAATACATTATTGTCAGTGTTATCGTTTAACTACAGAAATAGACTACAATAGGAAAAGTAGAATAGTAGTTAAAAAAATAGAACAAGCCAGCTTGCAATTCCTTTTGATATGGGAAAAAATAAGCTGAAGCAGAAGTCACAACAGAAGCTGATTTGTAACAAAAATGAAGTGTTTCTGCTATTCCGGCACCATTTCTTCCCACGCCTGGATAATTTTGCACGCCCAATTTTTCAGTTTTTGATTTGTTAAAAAAGTTTGAAATATCCAATAAATGTCGTTCCACTTCATGATTGTGTCCCACTTGTTGTTGATTCTTCACAAAAAAATACAGTTTTATATCTTTATGTTTGAAGCCTGAAATGTGGCAAAAGGTCGCAAAGTTCAAGGGGGCCGAATACTTTCGCAAGGCACTGTACTTAAGTAGGGTACTTCCTTACCTGTGGTGAGGGTCGTTAACACCAGTTGACTTTGCTTTCCATTTTCCAGCACAGCGCAGACAGTGACAGAGTATTCAGTAGCAGGTTTCAGGTCAGAGAGAGTGATGCTGGGTGAAGATGTGGTAGTGATGTGTGGTTCTGTCCCTGAACAGCGATAGGAGATCTGGTAATGATGTTGGGTTTGGTCCAATCCCGGTGGCTGGATCCAGCTAACAGCAGCTGATGTGGTGTCCACTGAGTCAACAGTCAGCTGGTCTGGAGCAGGAAGTACTAAGGGAAAATAAACACATTGTCAGGGTTACAGCTTAACTCCAGATAAACACTGAGTGTACAACACATTAAGCTTTAGCCCCACCCATCTCTTTAGGGATTCACATGTGAGGCCATGTACTAACCATTTCAAGACTAAAGGCTGGTTTATAATACGGTGTGTTCGCAAATTTGATCTAGAGTGCCAGAGTGTGCTCTGGGTGTTCGTAAACTCAAGAGCGTTGCCAGAATGTCCGTTTGTAAATTTAGAGCGCACACTGGAAGCTATGGCCCTAAAGTAGGATTGATCCAAGCGTTCTGACCTAACAACAGCAGTCAAGCACCCAAGCTAACTGGCTAACGTTGGCTAGCTTAGGAGCTACATTCAGATATTAATGAGAGAACACCTCACTGTGACCATTTCACTCGCCCTAGTGTTGGATCCTGTGTTTTACATTATAGCCATTACCATATATATGATTGAATATTATCTGCTGTTGGCTTGTGTGGATGTATGTATGTGTTATGCAACATAGCTGACTTGAATCATTGTTAAAAGTTTCAAGGCCATGGGCCTTTCTCGTGATGGAAAAATACAGAAGACAGGACCTGTGCAATGGGTTTGGGGGGCACATTCAGAGCGTGGAGTTGCAGAACAAGCGGCCTTTTGTTAGATAACAGGAGCCAGGTGCGAGATAACGGTATCGAGCATGAGCGCAGGGATGTTCTTCACAGCAACAGTTACATCTATCAACAGAAGCGCCAAGAGGCGGGGACCGGCCTGAGCGCCTGCAATAGGCTGAGCAAGTTTAAACCACGCCCAGTCTCTACTCTGACAGGCCGGCTCGGAAGCCGGAACTACTTCTGTCATCAGGGTATATTATAATATCTTTGTCAGGAACAAGTCAGTTCTCTGTTTTGCCCTGCGAGGTGGGACAGAGAGCCCGTATATATGAAAATTGCATTTACCACTTATTGCTCAGCTAATAAAAATACATAGTATACAATCGGTGACTCATTGTCATATTTATCCTGATACCAGATTCGAATTGACACAATCCTAACACTAGCAGCTGGCTAGGCTGTTTTTATGTTATCCAGAACGTTGGTGACTGTAACTGTGCTGCTGGTAACAATTTAATTATATGTTTAAATGACCAACGTTTACCGACACATTCAACAAGTGTAGAGCGTTCGTAATTGGTCAGTTATTCTGGCCTCTGGCACACAGACGAGAGCGCTCTGAAATCAGAGTAGACAGCTAGAGGGAATTTACCAGCTACATCTATCAACAGTTGGGTTGTCGCAGTGACATGAATATTCTATTTAAATGGTTACTTGCATAGTGGAGTCATTCGTATCTAAGACATGTAGCTAGCTAAAGAATGAACCATAACCCCAACTCATGACGTTACTACCCTGCATGAATCTGCAGATAGCTAACCAACCAGGTTCATAACTAGCTATAACCAGCAAAGGCTCTGATATACGAATATTATAACTACACACAGATCATACGTAACGTTAGCTAGCTAAAAGTACACTAACTCGAAATGAAAACGACTGACAAAATTAGAAACGTGTACTATATGAGAATGTAGCTGTATACTGGGATGGACACGTCTAACTCTTGGTATAGATTTAACAATTTCATGGTCACCGCAACATCACTCTACTTTTCCACCGGTAACGTTCTAGTCATTTTATTAAATGTTTCATTTAAATGTTTATATCCTTCCAGATGGAAAAGTAGAATAAATCCAGGGCTTTTGATATGGGAAGAAATAAGCTAGAAACAGAACAGAAGCAACAAAATGTATATTTGTAATGTAACAAAATGGTTGTAGTTCGTTTATTTTTAATTTGTTTAACTAGGCAACTTAGTTAAAACATTCTTATTTACAATGGCGGCCTACTAAAAGCAAACGCCTTCTGCGGGTGGCTGGGATAAAAATATATTTATATAAGACAACACACACAAGAGACACCACAACACTACGTTGAGAGACACCACAACACTGCATAAAGAGAGACCTAAGACAACATAGCAAAGCAGCAACACATGGCAACACAGCATGGTAGCAATACAACATGGTACAAACATTATTGGGCACAGACAACAGCACAAAGGGCACGGTAGAGACAACAATACATCGCAGAAATCAGCCACAACTGTCAGTAAGAGTGTCCAAGACTGAGTCTTTGATTGAAGATACCAGTTTGAGTGTTTGTTGCAGCTCATTCCAGTCGCTAGCTGCAGCGAACTGAAAATAGGAGTGACCCAGGGATGTGTGTGCTTTGGGGACCTTTAACAGAATGTGACTGGCAGAACAGGTGTTGTATGTGGAAGATGAGGGCTGCAGTAGATATCTCAGCTAGGGAGGGGGGGGGGAGTGAGGTCTAAGAGGGTTTTATAAATAAGCATTGAGACAGGTATACAGAGATGACCAGTTTACGGAGGAGTATAGAGTGCAGTGATGTGTCCTGTAAGGAGTATTGGTGGCAAATCTGATGGCCGAATGGTAGAGCATATCTAGCCGCTCCAGACCACCCTTGCCTGCCGATCTATAAATTATGTCTCCGTAATCTAGCATGGGTAGAATGGTCATCTGAATCAGGGTTAGTTTGGCAGCTGGGGTGAAAGAGGAGCGATTACGACAGAGGAAACTAAGTCTAGCTTTAACCAAGTCTAGATTTAACTTTAGCCTGCAGCTTTGATATGTGCTGAGAGAAAGACAGTATACCAGCTAGCCATACTCCTAAGGACTTGTATGAGGTGACTACTACCTCTGAGGGTTTAGAGCTTGACACCTGTGGGGAGAGGGGCATTCTTCTTATCAAAACACATGACCTTTGTTTTGGAGATGTTCAGAACAAGGTTAAGGGTAGAGAAAGCTGTTCTGACTTCATACACTGCACTCTTTGAGAGAGGTAGTTAGCAAACCAGGCCAAAGACCCCTCGGAGACACCAATACTCCTTAGCCGGCCCACAAGAATGGAATGGTCTACCGTATCAAAAGCTTTGGCCAAGTCAAAAAAGATGGCTGCACAACATTGCTTAGAATCAAGGGCAATGGTGACATCATTAAGGTTGCAGTGACACATCTATAACCTGAGCGGAAAGCAGATTGCATACCAGAGGATACTACAGACATCAAGAAAGTCAGTAAGCGGATTATTGACAAGCTTTTCCAACACTTCTGATAAACAGCACAAAATAGAAATAGGCCTATAACAGTTAGGATGAGCTAGATCTCCTTTAAATAAAGGACAAAGCATGGCTGCCTTCCAAGCAATGGGAACCTCCCCAGAAAGGAGCGACTGGATAAAAGGTTGGAGAGAGGCTTTAGTGGTAAAGAGATGATGAGCTGTAATTAGGGGAAGATCTCTTACTAGTGCAGATGGTTGTAGAGACAGGTTCACTCTGTTCCCCATTGCTCAGCACAGTTGCAACACTAACAGTGTACTTGGTGCCAGGATGCAGGTTTGAGAAGGTTTTGTGGCAGTCGTCAGTAACGGCTGTGAGGGGGTCTGTTCCTGGGATGCAGTTGGATATGAAGAAGCGCTGTGGGACTTTCTCCATCCCTTCAGCCTTGGACCAGTGGAGAGTGAAGGAGGTCTCTTCCAAATGGTCGATCTTTAAAACTCTGGGTGGGACAACTGGAACAAAAACCAAGATTAGTTTAGAATAGAGGATGTGCTGTTTTTGACAGAGTCCAAACATGTCTCTAGTGAATGAATGACTGATGTAGTCTGGATAAAAACACAAGTTAGCCTACTGTACCTGTGGATAGGGATGCTGAGACCTACTGTACCTGTGGATAGGGATGCTGAGACCTACTGTACCTGTGGATAGGGATGCTGAGACCTACTGTACCTGTGGATAGGGATGCTGAGACCTACTGTACCTGTGGATAGGGATGCTGAGACCTACTGTACCTGTGGATAGGGATGCTGAGACCTACTGTACCTGTGGATAGGGATGCTGAGACCTACTGTACCTGTGGATAGGGATGCTGAG
This sequence comes from Oncorhynchus nerka, assembly GCF_034236695.1. NCBI lineage: Eukaryota > Metazoa > Chordata > Actinopteri > Salmoniformes > Salmonidae > Oncorhynchus > Oncorhynchus nerka. The sequence continues at coordinate 16,376,121 of NC_088413.1, read as the reverse complement.
ACCTACTGTAGCTGTGGATAGGGATGCTGAGACCTACTGTACCTGTGGATAGGGATGCTGAGACCTACTGTACCTGCGGATAGGGATGCTGAGACCTACTGTACCTGCGGATAGGGATGCTGAGACCTACTGTACCTGCGGATAGGGATGCTGAGACCTACTGTACCTGTGGATAGGGATGCTGAGACCTACTGTACCTGTGGAAAGGGATGCTGAGACCTACTGTACCTGTGGATAGGGATGCTGAGACCTACTGTACCTGTGGATAGGGATGCTGAGACCTACTGTACCTGTGGATAGGGATGCTGAGACCTACTGTACCTGTGGATAGGGATGCTGAGATCCATCTGCTTTGTCTTCCATCTTCTCCCTCTGTAGCCATGTTGAACTGGTACTTTTCACCAGGTTTGAGACTGCTTATTTTAAGATGATACACATCTTTCACTCTTGATGAGCTTGTTTCACCGTCACACCCCCAGGTCACTCTGAATGTCTGTGGTCCTCTCAGCCACTGAGGACAACTACAGCTCAGAGACACAAATACTTATGTCAAATACTGATGTCAGCAGCAGGACATGGATTCACCAGGAGGGGGCAGCACTGGTGAAGGAATAATGAGAGAGAGAGAAAAACAGACTTTATTGACAGTAAAATTACAAAAAAAAGTGTATTATTCATCCCAGCAATTAACACATGTTAAAAACAACTACATCCACTGAAGAAAAGTGTTCAAAATACAAAATATTCCCCTTAAAGAGCCATATTTGAGTTTTTAAGGACACCGGACCTCATATTTAAAGACTTTTGGAATCCACATTTAAACTAACAAGAAGTTATATTTTCTGGGGCAGAAAACACACTGCATTGTAGAAATGACCCAGGATTAGGTTGGACACCAATCTGCCTGAACCTGGTAATGGCTAGACGGGATACAGTTGATGTCTAATTGACGTCAGACGTTGATTTCTTTTTGCATTTAAGTTAAACCTAACCCTTTTCCTAACCTTAACCCGATTATCCTAACCTACTATGTTCATTGTCCTAACTTGCTGCATAATTTATCCTAATCAACCTGCTACAAAAAGTAAATCCTGAGCTGTGTTTGAATACCCCATACAGGCTATTCCCAAACTGGGATACGGGCAATGCCGTCGGGGGTATGCCAAATAAAAATGTGTTTCACATTTTCAAACTGTTGATTTAGACGTTCCAATAGGGCTGTACATTTGGGTGGTGTTTTCCCTCGCCTGAATAGCTTCGGTTCACTGCCAAAAAATAAAATGAAAACATCTAGTGTTCAGCGAAATAACACAATGTCAAATAAATGTAGCCTAGTGAAATAATGAACATTCAATTACATTAACCGTTACTCTCTCGTGGGAATTCCACTAACAGTCCGTTGCCAAACTATTGTTAAGGACTTAATTCTTCCTGCTGCAGTGGATATGGCTGGGACAATGCTGGGGGAAAAGGCCAAACAAACTATACAGACAATGACTTCATCAAACAACACTGTTTCACGACGCATCAGTGAATTATATGAGTTACAGCTGGATGAGTCAACAGACGTGGCGGGCCTGGCACAGCTCCTGGTATATGTCTGTTACAGCTGGATGAGTCAACAGACGTGGCGGGCCTGGCACAGCTCCTGGTATATGTCTGTTACAGCTGGATGAGTCAACAGACGTGGTGGCCTGGCACAGCTCCTGGTATATGTCTGTTACAGCTGGATGAGTCAACAGACGTGGCGGGCCTGGCACAGCTCCTGGTATATGTCTGTTACAGCTGGATGAGTCAACAGACGTGGTGGCCTGGCACAGCTCCTGGTATATGTCTGTTACAGCTGGATGAGTCAACAGACGTGGTGGCCTGGCACAGCTCCTGGTATATGTCTGTTACAGCTGGATGAGTCAACAGACGTGGTGGCCTGGCACAGCTCCTGGTATATGTCTGTTACAGCTGGATGAGTCAACAGACGTGGTGGCCTGGCACAGCTCCTGGTATATGTCTGTTACAGCTGGATGAGTCAACAGACGTGGCGGGCCTGGCACAGCTCCTGGTATATGTCTGTTACAGCTGGATGAGTCAACAGACGTGGTGGCCTGGCACAGCTCCTGGTATATGTCTGTTACAGCTGGATGAGTCAACAGACGTGGCGGGCCTGGCACAGCTCCTGGTATATGTCTGTTACAGCTGGATGAGTCAACAGACGTGGCGGCCTGGCACAGCTCCTGGTATATGTCTGTTACAGCTGGATGAGTCAACAGACGTGGCGGGCCTGGCACAGCTCCTGGTATATGTCTGTTACAGCTGGATGAGTCAACAGACGTGGTGGCCTGGCACAGCTCCTGGTATATGTCTGTTACAGCTGGATGAGTCAACAGACGTGGCGGGCCTGGCACAGCTCCTGGTATATGTCTGTTACAGCTGGATGAGTCAACAGACGTGGTGGCCTGGCACAGCTCCTGGTATATGTCTGTTACAGCTGGATGAGTCAACAGACGTGGTGGCCTGGCACAGCTCCTGGTATATGTCTGTTACAGCTGGATGAGTCAACAGACGTGGTGGCCTGGCACAGCTCCTGGTATATGTCTGTTACAGCTGGATGAGTCAACAGACGTGGTGGCCTGGCACAGCTCCTGGTATATGTCTGTTACAGCTGGATGAGTCAACAGACGTGGTGGCCTGGCACAGCTCCTGGTATATGTCTGTTACAGCTGGATGAGTCAACAGACGTGGCGGGCCTGGCACAGCTCCTGGTATATGTCTGTTACAGCTGGATGAGTCAACAGACGTAGCGGCCTGGCACAGCTCCTGGTATATGTCTGTTACAGCTGGATGAGTCAACAGACGTGGCGGGCCTGGCACAGCTCCTGGTATATGTCTGTTACAGCTGGATGAGTCAACAGACGTGGTGGCCTGGCACAGCTCCTGGTATATGTCTGTTACAGCTGGATGAGTCAACAGACGTGACGGGCCTGGCACAGCTCCTGGTATATGTCTGTTACAGCTGGATGAGTCAACAGACGTAGCGGCCTGGCACAGCTCCTGGTATATGTCTGTTACAGCTGGATGAGTCAACAGACGTGGTGGCCTGGCACAGCTCCTGGTATATGTCTGTTACAGCTGGATGAGTCAACAGGCCTGGCACAGCTCCTGGTATATGTCTGTTACAGCTGGATGAGTCAACAGACGTGGCACAGCTCCTGGTATATGTCTGTTACAGCTGGATGAGTCAACAGACGTGGTGGCCTGGCACAGCTCCTGGTATATGTCTGTTACAGCTGGATGAGTCAACAGACGTGGTGGCCTGGCACAGCTCCTGGTATATGTCTGTTACAGCTGGATGAGTCAACAGACGTGGCGGCCTGGCACAGCTCCTGGTATATGTCTGTTACAGCTGGATGAGTCAACAGACGTGGCGGGCCTGGCACAGCTCCTGGTATATGTCTGTTACAGCTGGATGAGTCAACAGACGCCTGGCACAGCTCCTGGTATATGTCTGTTACAGCTGGATGAGTCAACAGACGTGGCGGGCCTGGCACAGCTCCTGGTATATGTCTGTTACAGCTGGATGAGTCAACAGACGTGGTGGCCTGTCTGTTACAGCTGGATGAGTCAACAGACGTGGTGGCCTGGCACAGCTCCTGGTATATGTCTGTTACAGCTGGATGAGTCAACAGACGTGGCGGGCCTGGCACAGCTCCTGGTATATGTCTGTTACAGCTGGATGAGTCAACAGACGTGGCGGGCCTGGCACAGCTCCTGGTATATGTCTGTTACAGCTGGATGAGTCAACAGACGTAGCGGCCTGGCACAGCTCCTGGTATATGTCTGTTACAGCTGGATGAGTCAACAGACGTGGCGGGCCTGGCACAGCTCCTGGTATATGTCTGTTACAGCTGGATGAGTCAACAGACGTGGTGGCCTGGCACAGCTCCTGGTATATGTCTGTTACAGCTGGATGAGTCAACAGGCCTGGCACAGCTCCTGGTATATGTCTGTTACAGCTGGATGAGTCAACAGACGTGGCACAGCTCCTGGTATATGTCTGTTACAGCTGGATGAGTCAACAGACGTGGTGGCCTGGCACAGCTCCTGGTATATGTCTGTTACAGCTGGATGAGTCAACAGACGTGGTGGCCTGGCACAGCTCCTGGTATATGTCTGTTACAGCTGGATGAGTCAACAGACGTGGCGGCCTGGCACAGCTCCTGGTATATGTCTGTTACAGCTGGATGAGTCAACAGACGTGGCGGGCCTGGCACAGCTCCTGGTATATGTCTGTTACAGCTGGATGAGTCAACAGACGTGGCGGGCCTGGCACAGCTCCTGGTATATGTCTGTTACAGCTGGATGAGTCAACAGACGTGGCGGCCTGGCACAGCTCCTGATATATGTCTGTTACAGCTGGATGAGTCAACAGACGTAGCGGCCTGGCACAGCTCCTGGTATATGTCTGTTACAGCTGGATGAGTCAACAGACGTGGCACAGCTCCTGGTATATGTCTGTTACAGCTGGATGAGTCAACAGACGTGGCGGGCCTGGCACAGCTCCTGGTATATGTCTGTTACAGCTGGATGAGTCAACAGACGTGGTGGCCTGGCACAGCTCCTGGTATATGTCTGTTACAGCTGGATGAGTCAACAGACATGGTGGCCTGGCACAGCTCCTGGTATATGTCTGTTACAGCTGGATGAGTCAACAGACGTGGCGGCCTGGCACAGCTCCTGGTATATGTCTGTTACAGCTGGATGAGTCAACAGACGTGGCGGGCCTGGCACAGCTCCTGGTATATGTCTGTTACAGCTGGATGAGTCAACAGACGTAGCGGCCTGGCACAGCTCCTGGTATATGTCTGTTACAGCTGGATGAGTCAACAGACGTGGCACAGCTCCTGGTATATGTCTGTTACAGCTGGATGAGTCAACAGACGTGGCGGGCCTGGCACAGCTCCTGGTATATGTCTGTTACAGCTGGATGAGTCAACAGACGTGGTGGCCTGGCACAGCTCCTGGTATATGTCTGTTACAGCTGGATGAGTCAACAGACATGGTGGCCTGGCACAGCTCCTGGTATATGTCTGTTACAGCTGGATGAGTCAACAGACGTGGTGGCCTGGCACAGCTCCTGGTATATGTCTGTTACAGCTGGATGAGTCAACAGACGTGGCGGGCCTGGCACAGCTCCTGGTATATGTCTGTTACAGCTGGATGAGTCAACAGACGTGGCGGGCCTGGCACAGCTCCTGGTATATGTCTGTTACAGCTGGATGAGTCAACAGACGTGGCACAGCTCCTGGTATATGTCTGTTACAGCTGGATGAGTCAACAGACGTGGCGGGCCTGGCACAGCTCCTGGTATATGTCTGTTACAGCTGGATGAGTCAACAGACGTGGTGGCCTGGCACAGCTCCTGGTATATGTCTGTTACAGCTGGATGAGTCAACAGACATGGTGGCCTGGCACAGCTCCTGGTATATGTCTGTTACAGCTGGATGAGTCAACAGACGTGGCGGCCTGGCACAGCTCCTGGTATATGTCTGTTACAGCTGGATGAGTCAACAGACGTGGCGGGCCTGGCACAGCTCCTGGTATATGTCTGTTACAGCTGGATGAGTCAACAGACGTAGCGGCCTGGCACAGCTCCTGGTATATGTCTGTTACAGCTGGATGAGTCAACAGACGTGGCACAGCTCCTGGTATATGTCTGTTACAGCTGGATGAGTCAACAGACGTGGCGGGCCTGGCACAGCTCCTGGTATATGTCTGTTACAGCTGGATGAGTCAACAGACGTGGTGGCCTGGCACAGCTCCTGGTATATGTCTGTTACAGCTGGATGAGTCAACAGACATGGTGGCCTGGCACAGCTCCTGGTATATGTCTGTTACAGCTGGATGAGTCAACAGACGTGGCACAGCTCCTGGTATATGTCTGTTACAGCTGGATGAGTCAACAGACGTGGTGGCCTGGCACAGCTCCTGGTATATGTCTGTTACAGCTGGATGAGTCAACAGACATGGTGGCCTGGCACAGCTCCTGGTATATGTCTGTTACAGCTGGATGAGTCAACAGACGTGGCACAGCTCCTGGTATATGTCTGTTACAGCTGGATGAGTCAACAGACGTGGCGGGCCTGGCACAGCTCGTGGTATATGTCTGTTACAGCTGGATGAGTCAACAGACGTGGCGGCCTGGCACAGCTCCTGGTATGTCTGTTACAGCTGGATGAGTCAACAGACATGGCACAGCTCCTGGTATATGTCTGTTACAGCTGGATGAGTCAACAGACGTGGTGGCCTGGCACAGCTCCTGGTATATGTCTGTTACAGCTGGATGAGTCAACAGACGTGGTGGCCTGGCACAGCTCCTGGTATATGTCTGTTACAGCTGGATGAGTCAACAGACGTGGTGGCCGGCACAGCTCCTGGTATATGTCTGTTACAGCTGGATGAGTCAACAGACGTGGTGGCCTGGCACAGCTCTGGTATATGTCTGTTACAGCTGGATGAGTCAACAGACGTGGCGGGCCTGGCACAGCTCCTGGTATATGTCTGTTACAGCTGGATGAGTCAACAGACGTGGCGGCCTGGCACAGCTCCTGGTATATGTCTGTTACAGCTGGATGAGTCAACAGACGTGGTGGCCTGGCACAGCTCCTGGTATATGTCTGTTACAGCTGGATGAGTCAACAGACGTGGTGGCCTGGCACAGCTCCTGGTATATGTCTGTTACAGCTGGATGAGTCAACAGACGTGGTGGCCTGGCACAGCTCCTGGTATATGTCTGTTACAGCTGGATGAGTCAACAGACGTGGCGGGCCTGGCACAGCTCCTGGTATATGTCTGTTACAGCTGGATGAGTCAACAGACGTGGTGGCCTGGCACAGCTCCTGGTATATGTCTGTTACAGCTGGATGAGTCAACAGACGTGGTGGCCTGGCACAGCTCCTGGTATATGTCTGTTACAGCTGGATGAGTCAACAGACGTGGTGGCCTGGCACAGCTCCTGGTAGCTGTCCATTATGTTTATGGGGGGTCAATTAAGGAAGACATCCTCTTCTGCAAACCACTGGAAACCAGGACAACAGGAGAGGATATTTTTAAGTACCGGACAGCTTTGTGACATCAATTGGACAGGGAGACAGTGGATTGGTAACGTGCGTGCAAGCAGTTTCTCCCGACGCCACTTGGGTACACTGCAGCATCCACCGAGAGGCTCTTGGGGACACTGCAGCATCCACCGAGAGGCTCTTGGGTACACTGCAGCATCCACCGAGAGGCTCTTGCTGCCAAGGGAATGATTGACAGCTTGAAAGACATTTTGGACATTACACTGAAAATGGTTAACATTGTTAAAACAAGGCCCCTGAACTCTCGCGTATTTTCTGCACTATGCAGTGATACGGGCAGCGACCATGTAACGCTTTTACAACATACAGAAGTGCGCTGGTTATCAAGGGGCACGTTTTTTTTAATTGAGAGACGAGCTTAAAGTTTTCTTTAATGACCATAATTTTCATTGTCTGACCTCTTGCATGATGACGAGTTTCTCACACCACTGGCCTATCTGGATGATGTATTTTTTGTACAATTTGATGAACAAATAAGGTTTTATATGTAAGATGGCTAAATAAAGAGCAAAATTACTTATTATAATTTGTTCCCTGGTCTTGTAAGAGCTCTTTGTCACTTCCCACGAGTCAGGTTGTGGCAAACACTCACTCATTCTTATGTTTAATAAATGTATTGTATAGAGTGTGTGTGGCAGGCTTACAATGATGGCAAAAAACAACATTTGAGAGTGCACGGACCCTGGTGCAAGAGGGGGTACAGCTGGTGGTTGAATGTTTGAAGAGGTACGGGACTATAAAAAGTTTGGGAACCAGTGCCCCATACTAACATACTGTATAATACTTACTTAGGGTGTGTTCGTAAATGTAATCTGGAGTGCCAAATTTCGGTCTGGGCGATAGCAAATTCAGAGCGTTGTCAGATTGTCCATTTGTAAATTCAGAGCGTTTCGCTCCCGGAGAGTTCAGAGCGCACGCTGGACGCTCTGGCCAGGGAGTAGTAGGGTTGATCAAAGCGTTCTGGCCTCACAACCGCAGTCAAGCTGCCAAGCTAACTGACTAACGTTGGCTAGCTTGCTACAGTAACTACTCCCAGACACAAATGAGAGAGCACCTCACTCTGGCCATTTTATTCACTCTAGCTGAGCTGGTTAGGCTGTTTTCATGTTATCCAACTCATTGGTGACTGTAGCTGTGCTGCTGGCAACAATTTAATAACGCCTTTTCGCCTAGGTTTACTTACACCGGCCATATTCAAGGGGTGTTCAGCGTTCCTAAATTCATCAGTTATTCTGCTCTCAGGCACACTCAGAGGAGAGTGCTCTGAAATCAGAGTAGATAGCCAGAGCGAATTTACAAACACACCCGAATTAACAATGTCTATTGAGAACGTGCAAAGACTATACCACTTAATTTAGCTAAGCATGATGCGAGTAATCAAGCCAATGAAGGTTGGGTTGTTAGATAGCATATAGGGGTGGGTATAGTTTGTGGGACGTTACAACAGGAATCTGTTCCAAAAACTTTGTAAATAACAAGGTTACCAACAAACAACGCATATAAAGTTGTATAGCGGCAGAATGAGATACCGGGTGGGGACTGGGCTATTTCATTAAGTTTTTCACTCACCATGTTTATTCTGAAAAAAGTATTTCCTCACTCTGGTAGCCTATGGACAAACATAAAGAATAAGCTACGTGGTGAGTTGATGCCTATTCGCCAGCTAATTAGCTACGTGAATTGACCATGCTACTTTGAACATGTTGTTTGTTGACAACCGTGTACTTATTAATGTTTTTGGAACAGATTCCTGTTGGAACGTTCCACAAATTATACCAACCCGCATATAATCAATTTACTGTCAAATTGAACGTATTTGAGGGGGCTCCCGAGTGACGCAGCGGTCTAAGTCACTGCATCTCAGTGCTAGAGGCATCACTACAGACCCTGGTTTGATTCCAGGCTGTATCACAACCGGCCGTAATTGGGAGTCCCATAGGGCAGCGCACAATCAGCCCAGCGTCGTCCAGGTTAGGGTTTGGCCGGGGTATGCCGTTATTGTAAATAAGAATTTGTTCTTGACTAACTTGTCTAGTTAAATAACGGCTAAATAAAAATATATATACATTTGTAGCCAACTTAGGTATCTACTAACGTACTGCTGTAATGATATGCTATGTGGTTCGCAAGGATAGTGTAGCTAACACAATGTCAGCCAACGTGTAACTTATTTCAAAAGTCACATTGTTCAACAGTTTCTTAAAACATTTGTCATAATTAATAAAAACAATGAATTTGTATCCTTAGTCGCCTGACTTCGGCTACATATTTTTCCTTCAAATCTGATGGGTATTCGGACACCAAAAATGTAATTGAACTCAATAAGGCCTATAGAGCACTCAATGACATGACCGCCTATCAAAGTTAGCAAGAAATACACTAACACTATTGTTTCTTTCAATATAAGCATGTATTATTTTAGGATAAATATAATATATCGGAATAACAAAACACATCTCAGCGTCTGACCGCGTGTAAAAGAGAAAACCTTTCGTAGACTTTGTGGCCACACCGCCATAGTGGGCCAAGTTGGGTGTTTATGTTTTTACCTGACGTTTATTAGAAAGAGGTTGAAAATCGGGCTATTATCTTCACGTTTCGTTGGGATAAATAAAAATGGACTCATAAAGAATGTTACACCTGACTTACAAAATATAAATATTATTAACCTACCATTTCTCCCGCTGTCGAGAATCCTCAGGAAGAGCTACATAAAATAGTTGTCAAATGTACCTTCTTCTTTGTTATAATGGCATTCGCAACAATTATATGTGCATTCCGCCACCTACTGTACAGGTGGATAATAATAATATTTTTTAACAGGTATCCCTACACTGGCTCAGAAGGATCATGTGATTGCGGGACATTTCCAGGCGACAGTAGTCTTTGCACTGCTTCTGCAGTTATGTCTTGGAGGCCCAAAAACGTATCGGCTGCGGATATAATGATGTCCAGCTTCTTGGACACTTGTGGAGGACATTTAATAACAGTGGCAATACATTCTACAAAATCCACCTTTTTCACAATAAGTGTATCCAGATCACTTGATTGAAGTATAACATTTGCAACTGGTTGTGGTGCATCTTCTTCAGAACTGTGGCCTCTTGCCCCTTCAATGTTCTTCACCGTCTCCACAAAAGAGATTTGCTTGACACCTCAACTCTTTCACCCTTAACATTGTTATCCAAAAAAGCGTATTCCAACAAGGAACGATTCATCAGACTCGTTTTCCACAACAATCTTAGCACTTTTTGTTCCATTCTTGGAATTCACTGTTGTCCACTCAACTGTCCGTTAACTGTAACCGACGCGCTTTCAGCTTCAAACGACTCTTTAAAAAACAGTTCTACGTTTTCTAAGAGCCAGAGTATGTAGTTCTGATAATTGTCATTTTTCTGGTGTCAAATATTGATAGTGTCAAATTAATTAAAAACATCTGGAAATAACAACACATCTGATAAATGTTGGCAAACGCCGCATTCAAATGGTTCACCAAGTTGAAATGCCTTCAACTCGTGGTTAAATGCTGTTAACATACAAACAAACATAGACCAGAAAATGTACAGTATTCCTATGATCTTTTTTGTCATCCCTGCGACAGTTGTAATCACTGTTTTGTTCCTCCGGGTGGAAGCAAAGGTCTTTGTGGAGCTGATGGTCCTAAAACGTTGTCAGAAAGCAGACAGGACGAGAGCAAAGAAGCTCAGGGATGAGTTCAAAGGTACAGAGACCCAATGTGAATTATATTCAATGCGTTTATGATATGAAGAGATTGGTTTTGTGTGTATCTGAAGAGCACAGAGATTAAATGCCAGAACATATTTTCTCTCAACCTGCTCTTTCTACACCTCTCTCTCTCTCTCTCTCTCTCTCTCTCTCTCTCTCTCTCTTTGTGTCTCTCTCTCTCTCTCTTTGTGTCTCTCTCTCAATTCAATTCAAGGGCAATTCAAAATTGGATTTGTTTTCGAATTCTTTGTGGATCTGTGTAATCTGGGGGAAATATGTCTCTCTAATATGGTCATACATTGGGCAGGAGGTTAGGAAGTGCAGCTCAGTTTCCACCTCATTTTGTGGGCAGTGGGCACATCTCTCTCTCTCTCTCTCTCTCTCTCTTTGTGTCTCTCTGTCTCTCTCTCTGTCTCTCTCTCTCTCTCTCTCTCTCTGTCTCTGTCTCTCTCTCTCTGTCTCTCTCTCTCTCTCTCTCTCTCTCTCTCTCTCTCTCTCTCTCTCTCTCTCTCTCTCTCTGTGTCTCTGTCTGTGTCTCTGTCTCTCTCTCTCTCTCTGTGTCTCTGTCTCTCTCTCTCTCTCTCTCTCTCTCTCTCTCTCTGTCTCTGTCTCTCTCTCTCTCTCTCTGTCTCTCTCTCTCTCTCTGTCTCTCTCTCTCTCTCTCTCTCTCTTTCTCTCTCTCTCTCTCTCTCTCTCCTTTTGCTTTCCATTTTCTCTCTATGTGTTCATACTTATTGTAGTTTATTTGGGAGAAATCACCACAATTAGAAATAATGTTCATTCAATGAGTTGTATTTATTTTTTATGTGTTCATTTATTTTTCTATAAACAATTCTTTAAAAATGTATTTAAATGATGTATTGTGTTACATCTTCATTAATTTAACTGAGATATGTTGCCTCCATTTTTATACAATGAAAGAATGCAGAGATTTTAAACATTTATCAGAAGTCATTCTTTACATTGTACATCTTTGACAAAGATGCAATACACTTTACTCTCCTGTACTGCAAAGTTGTGTCATTGTGTTTATATGAATGAGTCCTATCAGCAATAATCAGTATATGATAACAGTGATATAATCCCAAATAGTAGTTCACATTTAGTTGTATTACAGCCTGAATTCAAAATGAATTAGGTTTTATATATTATTTTACCAATCTACACACAATATCCTATAATGACAAAGTGAAAACATGTTTTTAGAAATGTTTGCCAACTTATTGAAAATGAAATACAGAAATATCTAATTTACATACGTTTTCAGCCCCTGAGTGTTAAAATCACCTTTGGCAGCAATTACATCTGTGAGTATTTCTGGGTAAGTCACCAAGCTCTTTGCACACCTGGATTGTACAATAGTTGCACATTATTCTTTTTAAATTCGTCAAGCTCTGTTAAGTTGATTGTTGATCATTGCTGGACAGCCATTTTCAAGTCTTCCCATATATTTAAGTCAAAAATGTAACTAGGCCACCCGGGAACATTTAATGTCATCTTGGTAACAATTACAGTGTATATTTGACCTTGTGTTTTAGGTTATTGTCCTGCTGAAAGGTGAATTTGTCTCCTGATGTCTGTTGGATAGCAGACTCAACCAGGTTTTCATCTAGGATTTCATCTGTGCTTAAAGCTGCATTCCATTTACTTTTATCCCTATTCTTTTACAATGAGAATGATACCCATAGCATGATGCAGCCACCACCAGGCTTGACAATATGAAGAGGGATATACAGTTATGTGTTGTAATGGATTTGCCACAAACATAATGCTTTGTACTTGTACTTTCTATTTCATTTATTTGCCACATTTTTTGCAGTTTTACATTAGTGCCTTATTGCGAACAGAATGCATGTTTTGGAATATTTTGTATTCTGTACAGGCTTCCTTCTTTTCACTCTGTCATTTAGGTTAGTATTGTGGAGTAACTACAATGTTGTTGATCCATCCTCAGTTTTCTCCTATCACAGCAATTCAACTCTGTAATGGTTTTAAATTCACATTTGGCATCATGGTAAAATCACTGAATGGTTTCCTTCCTCTCTGGCAACTGAGTTAGGAAATTACGCCTGTATTGTAGTGACTGGGTGTCTTAAACTTTGTTGGAACTTTGAAAGTGGCGAACAAACCCCTTTCCCGCCTGTGACAGGCTTTGTAGCGTCGGCGTCCGGCAACCTCAAAGTTCGTCTTGAGAATGGCGTTATAATTATATCCTCGACCAAATCGATATCTTACATTTACATTTACATTTAAGTCATTTAGCAGACGCTCTTATCCAGAGCGACTTACAAATTGGTGCATTCACCTTATGACATCCAGTGGAACAGTAGTGCATCTAAATCTTTTAAGGGGGAGGGGGGGTGAGAGGGATTACTTTATCCTATCCTAGGTATTCCTTAAAGAGGTGGGGTTTCAGGTGTCTCCGGAAGGTGGTGATTGACTCCGCTGTCCTGGCGTCGTGAGGGAGTTTGTTCCACCATTGGGGGGCCAGAGCAGCGAACAGTTTTCTCCTCCTTCCGCCCTTGTGGGTTGAAAAAAAAGCTTAGTGGTATGCAAATTAATTTGTTTATCAAATTCAGTTTCCTAGTTGTGAGGTTCTGCATAGACCTGCCCATATAGGACCTGCCTCTCAATATTGGTAATCCAATCAAAAGACATGCACGCACTACGCCTGCTAGCTGGCTCCTGTGTAACACTGGAGCCAGCCAGCAGGCATACAATAGCCAACTCTAAAGCTGAATAGCTGACACTAAATTTTCATTTCCATTCACTTTAAGCTACAAGCGCCCGCACTGTTGATTCTGAAGGCCTGAGGGCAGATTTTAGACCCCTGGCAACACATGATAGCTGAATATGATTGGATAAAAGATCTAACATAAAGACCAGCCCTCCAAATCTCAACCTGGGGCTGGAAGCAGTGCAACCAAGAGGAAAGCTATGAAATTAAGAGTATAACCCTTACTCTGGGGAAAAATGTAATACATATTTGTGGTAAAATATATATATATATATTTTTTATTCTGATGATGTTTAGGCCAGCAGAGAAGGCCTTGCTGGCCCCGACGGCCCACCACTGACCAGGTCAGCACAGGACAGCTCTGTTCAAGTTGTTTGGAAACGGTTTGAGATACAGTGCCCTTTTTAATTATTGGGACAGTGAATCATTTTTTATTCTTTTCACTCTTTATTCCAAAAGTTTGCATTTGAAATCAAACAATGTCACCTTTAATTTGAGGGTATTTTCATCCATTTAGGAATGACAGCACTTTTTGTATATCGTCCCCCATTTTCTAGCTAGAACACCGAGGGCTCTATTTTAACAAACCTTAAGTGATGGGAAACTTAAGCTCAGGTGGTAGCGCTATACTGTAGGTTCAGGGGTCAGAAATACTTTGGCTATTTTCACTATTTCTAATCAAATAAAATGACATGGGGGGGAAAAAGCATAACCATATATATTTTTTCAGGGAGATTTTCTGAATAACAAGGCCCTCAAAGAAAGGCCTTATATACTGTATGTAATATATTGTCATAAATAATACAAACGGTACGGCTAATAAGGATTGTTTGCCTTTATCGGTGACTTTCAACGTGGACATGTGCAATGCCAAGCATCGGGTGGAGTGGTGTAAAGCTTGCTGACATTGGACTCTGGAGCAGTGGAAACGCGTTCTCTGGAGTGATGAATCACGCTTCACCTTCTGGCATTCTGATGGACAAATCTGAGTTTGGGGGATGACAGGAGAACGCTACCTGCCCCAATGCATAGTGCCAACTGTAAAGTTTGGTTGGTGGAGTAGGACACATTTTCTTTGCTGTTTGAGCATGACAATGCCCCCGTGCACAAACCGAGGTCAATGCAGAAATTGGTTGTTGAAATCTGTGTGGAAGAAATTGACTGGCCTGCACAGAGCCCTGACCTCAACCCCATCAAACACCTTTGGAATGAATTGGAACGCCAACTGCGAGCCAGGCCTAATCGCCCAACATCAGTGACCGACCTCACAAATTATCCTGTGGCTGAATGGAAGCAAGTCCCTGCTGCAATGTTCCAGCATCTATTGGAAAGTCTTCCCAGAAGTGTCTGACACACAGAAGCTTGGTAGCAAGTCCTCAAAGTATGAGTGAATTCACTGTCCTTTTAACCAAATTCAAGAGGAAATGCAGCCCCAACCTTTAAAAATACATCAACCAGAAAACATAATGCAATTAATATCCCATGTGCAGCTCTTTAAAAGCTCTTGGAAAAAAACAAACAAAACAATTTAATTCGCACAGTAATATACATTTAGTCAATTAAAGTTTTCATGTCTTTCAAGTTTGGTGTCTTTTCAGTTTGGTGTGGGTTTTTCATTTGTTTTCCTGTTCTTGGGCAAATTTAGTGTTGTGCTCATGATGTGTGTCTTTTAGGTTCCAGTTGTTGCTAGTCAACTCCCAGTGGACTCCCCCATGAGTGTCTTTCAGAACCCCTCCTAAACCCACCTGTTTCTGTTTGGTTGTTGTCAGTGACTCTCTGTTAGTTCCCACTTCTGTTTGAGCTACATTATTTGGTTCTTGCTGGAGAACGTAAGTGGTTGTGATTCTGGATGACCAAATTGCTAGCAAGATTGACAAACTTCCATGTGGTGAATTGTAAGTGGCTCGTTTCAGCTCGTTTCATCATTATTGATACAGTTTCTTGATTTAGGTGTTTTGACTGATTTCACGTTAATATGGGTAATATTTGCTAGCTGTCTCACCAGCAACAGTAATGATGTATTTGAGACAAGGGCTCATTGTTCAAATGTATTTGTTTTCAAACATTGGAGATGAAATATAGTTTACATGCTGTCAACAATCTAAGCCAACCCTGTCAGTTATTCCCCATGGTTGCTCATTGATTTTGTTGTTGTACAATGAACCCATCTGTTATATTTTAATCTTCATTTAATATCATTTTAAAGTATGCATTAAGTTGTCTAATATGCATACATTAAGATGTCTGATATACTATACTTGTCATTTGAATGTAGACATTAATAAATGCATTTCTGTATCTTCCAAAATCTTTACAATGGAGTAGCACCAAAATGAATGTGCAGAGGCTTCAAAACAGCGCCCCCTGTCAGTTGTCAAGGGGTAATGCATATCTTTGTTAGAAACTAGTCTGAGGAAATGTATAGCAGTATAATAATTGACCACTAGATGGTGGACTTGGTACGTCATCTATGGACATGTTACCAGACCAAGGTTCAGCAGCACCAAAGTTCAGCAGGATGCAACGTTTTGGAACTGATGTATGTAGTAAAAAAAACATGCCTCTCTGACGTGTAGAATAAGGAATCAATTCCGCTTTATTGATATAATTTATATCTGCAACTTTTGACCAAAAGGCTTCTAAATGTGGCCAGAGGCTCTTTTGCAAATGTCTCCCTCTACTTGTCTCCTCCCCTACCTCTGCACTGATTGGCTTCACAGGTGAAAACAATATGGTGGAAGGAAGCTCATCATTACGCTGGTTTAACTTTCACCTGGTCAGCTCTTTCAGATCAGTGAAGGAGAGGACCGAGAGGAAGAGTGCTTTTTAGACGACTGAGAAAAAGAGCCATAGTGTATTGGGTTAGTGTTGTGTTAATGAATTAGCACAGGCTGAAGCTCTTCTCGGCCAGTCATGCATAGTCACACGGAATGGATGTTTATTGGTGGAACCTTAAGTGTGGAGGACGGGCTTGTAATGGCTGGTGCAGCATCAAATACAGTGGGGCAAAAAAGTATTTAGTCAACCACCAATTGTGCAAGTTCTCCCACTTAAAGATGAGAGAGGCCTGTAATTTTCATCATAGGTACACTTCAACTATGACAGACAAAATGAGGGGAAAAAATCCAGAAAATCACATTGTAGAATTTTTAATGAATTTATTTGCAAATTATGGTGGAAAATAACTATTTGGTCAATAACAAAAGTTGATCTCAATACTTTGTTATACCCTTTGTTGGCAATGACAGAGGTCAAACGTTTTCTGTAAGTCTTCACAAGAATTTCACACACTGTTGCTGGTATTTTGGCCCATTCCTCCATGCAGATCTCCTCTAGAGCAGTGATGTTTTGGGGCTGTTGCTGGGCAACACGGACTTTCAACTCCCTCCAAACATTTTCTATGGGGTTGAGATCTGGAGACTGGCTAGGCCACTCCAGGACCTTGAAATGCTTCTTGCGAAGCCACTCCTTCGTTGCCCGGCCGGTGTGTTTGGGATCATTTTCATGCTGAAAGACCCAGCCACGTTTCATCTTCAATGCCCTTGCTGATGGAAGGAGGTTTTCACTCAAAATCTCATGATACATGGCCCCATTCATTCTTTCCTTTACACGGATCAGTCGTCCTGGTCCCTTTGCAGAAAAACAGCCCCAAAGCATGATGTTTCCAACCCCATGCTTCACACTAGGTGTTCTTTGGATGCAACTCAGCATTCTTTGTCCTCCAAACATGACGAGTTTAGTTTTTACCAAAAGTTATATTTTGGTTTCATCTGACCATATGACATTCTCCCAATCTTCTTCTGGATCATCCAAATGCTCTCTAGCAAACTTCAGACGGGCCTGCACATGTACTGGCTTAAGCAGGGGGACACATCTGGCACTGCAGGATTTGAGTCCCTGGCAGCGTAGTGTGTTACTGATGGTAGCTTTTTTTTACTTTGGTCCCAGCTCTCTGCAGGTCATTCACTAGGTTCCCCCGTGTGGTTCTGGGATTTTTGCTCACCGTTCTTGTGATCATTTTGACCCCACGGGATGAGATCTTGCGTGGAGCCCCAGATTGAGGGAGATTATCAGTGCTCTTGTATGTCTTCCATTTCCTAATAATTGCTCCCACAGTTGATTTCTTCAAACCAAGCTGCTTACCTATTGCAGATTCAGTCTTCCCAGCCTGGCGCAGGTCTACAATTTTGTTTCTGATGTCCTTTGACAGCTCCTTGGTCTTGGCCATAGTGGAGTTTGGAGTGTGACTGTTTGAGGTCGTGGACAGGTGTCTTTTATACTGATAACAAGTTCAAACAGGTGCCATCAATACTGGTAATGAGTGGAGGACAGAGGAGCCTCTTAAAGAAGAAGTTACAGGTCTGTGAGAGCCAGAAATCTTGCTTCTTTGTAGGTGACCAAATACTTATTTTCCACCATAATTTGCAAATAAATTCATTACAAATCCTACAATGTGATTTTCTGTATTTGTTTTCTCATTTTGTCTGTCAAAGTAGAAGTGTACCTATGATGAAAATTACAGGCCTCTCTCATCTTTTTAAGTGGGGAACTTTTGGTGGCAATTGGTGGCTGACTAAATAATTTTTTGCCCCACTGTACATCAAACGCATGGTTTCTATGGTTTCTATGTGTTTGATGCCATTCTATTTGCTCTGTTCCAGACATTATTATGAGCCGTCCTCCTCAGCAGCCTCCAATGGTTTATACACTTTTAGATTAATCTCATGCATTCTGACAATCACACCAACAAAACCCTACCTAAGGCTGTCTCTCTGATAACTGAAGGTCATTGCCACCTGTCCTACTGTTGTCAATGATTCATCCTAGTTAGTTTAGTAACAAAACCTTAGACACTGTTCTGATAACTGATGGTTATGATCCAACCCTTCATTCTGGTGTTGCCTCCACAAAGAGGAAGTTAACAAGATAAGAGTTCAATTGTAAACAGTAACATTGACTCTCTTTCATAGTGGCAGAGAGGTGTCTTGTCCTTCTAGATTCCATGTTAATATTAAAGTATAAAACAGAGGTGTCTTGTCCTTCTAGATTCCATGTTAATATTAGATAAAGTATAAAACAGAGGTGTCTTGTCCTTCTAGATTCCATGTTAATATTAGATAAAGTATAAAACAGAGGTGTCTTGTCCTTCTAGATTCCATGTTAATATTAGATAAAGTATAAAACAGAGAGGTGTCTTGTCCTTCTAGATGCCATGTTAATATTAGATAAAGTATAAAACAGAGAGGTGTCTTGTCCTTCTAGATTCCATGTTAATATTAAAGTATAAAACAGAGAGGTGTCTTGTCCTTCTAGATTCCATGTTAATATTAGATAAAGTATAAAACAGAGAGGTGTCTTTTCCTTCTAGATTCCATGTTAATATTAGATAAAGTATAAAACAGAGAGGTGTCTTTTCCTTCTAGATTCCATGTTAATATTAGATAAAGTATAAAACAGAGAGGTGTCTTGTCCTTCTAGATTCCATGTTAATATTAAAGTATAAAACAGAGAGGTGTCTTTTCCTTCTAGATTCCATGTTAATATTAGATAAAGTATAAAACAGAGAGGTGTCTTTTCCTTCTAGATTCCATGTTAATATTAGATAAAGTATAAAACAGAGGTGTCTTGTCCTTCTAGATTCCATGTTAATATTAAAGTATAAAACAGAGAGGTGTCTTGTCCTTCTAGATTCCATGTTAATATTAAAGTATAAAACAGAGAGGTGTCTTGTCCTTCTAGATTCCATGTTAATATTATATAAAGTATAAAACAGAGAGGTGTCTTTTCCTTCTAGATTCCATGTTAATATTAGATAAAGTATAAAACAGAGAGGTGTCTTGTCCTTCTAGATTCCATGTTAATATTAAAGTATAAAACAGAGAGGTGTCTTTTCCTTCTAGATTCCATGTTAATATTAGATAAAGTATAAAACAGAGAGGTGTCTTGTCTTTCTAGATTCCATGTTAATATTAAAGTATAAAACAGAGAGGTGTCTTGTCCTTCTAGATTCCATGTTAATATTAGATAAAGTATAAAACAGAGGTGTCTTGTCCTTCTAGATTCCATGTTAATATTAAAGTATAAAACAGAGAGGTGTCTTGTCCTTCTAGATTCCATGTTAATATTAGATAAAGTATAAAACAGAGAGGTGTCTTGTCCTTCTAGATTCCATGTTAATATTAAAGTATAAAACAGAGAAGTGTCTTGTCCTTCTAGATTCCATGTTAATATTAGATAAAGTATAAAACAGAGGTGTCTTGTCCTTCTAGATTCCATGTTAATATTAGATAAAGTATAAAACAGAGAGGTGTCTTGTCCTTCTAGATTCCATGTTAATATTAAAGTATAAAACAGAGAGGTGTCTTGTCCTTCTAGATTCCATGTTAATATTAGATAAAGTATAAAACAGAGAGGTGTCTTTTCCTTCTAGATTCCATGTTAATATTAGATAAAGTATAAAACAGAGAGGTGTCTTTTCCTTCTAGATTCCATGTTAATATTAGATAAAGTATAAAACAGAGAGGTGTCTTTTCCTTCTAGATTCCATGTTAATATTAGATAAAGTATAAAACAGAGGTGTCTTGTCCTTCTAGATTCCATGTTAATATTAAAGTATAAAACAGAGAGGTGTCTTGTCCTTCTAGATTCCATGTTAATATTAAAGTATAAAACAGAGAGGTGTCTTTTCCTTCTAGATTCCATGTTAATATTATATAAAGTATAAAACAGAGAGGTGTCTTTTCCTTCTAGATTCCATGTTAATATTAGATAAAGTATAAAACAGAGAGGTGTCTTGTCCTTCTAGATTCCATGTTAATATTAAAGTATAAAACAGAGAGGTGTCTTTTCCTTCTAGATTCCATGTTAATATTAGATAAAGTATAAAACAGAGAGGTGTCTTGTCTTTCTAGATTCCATGTTAATATTAAAGTATAAAACAGAGAGGTGTCTTGTCCTTCTAGATTCCATGTTAATATTAGATAAAGTATAAAACAGAGAGGTGTCTTGTCCTTCTAGATTCCATGTTAATATTAAAGTATAAAACAGAGAAGTGTCTTGTCCTTCTAGATTCCATGTTAATATTAGATAAAGTATAAAACAGAGGTGTCTTGTCCTTCTAGATTCCATGTTAATATTAGATAAAGTATAAAACAGAGAGGTGTCTTGTCCTTCTAGATTCCATGTTAATATTAGATAAAGTATAAAACAGAGGTGTCTTGTCCTTCTAGATTCCATGTTAATATTAGATAAAGTATAAAACAGAGAGGTGTCTTGTCCTTCTAGATTCCATGTTAATATTAGATAAAGTATAAAACAGAGAGGTGTCTTGTCCTTCTAGATTCCATGTTAATATTAGATAAAGTATAAAACAGAGAGGTGTCTTTTCCTTCTAGATTCCATGTTACTATTAGATAAAGTATAAAACAGAGGTGTCTTGTCCTTCTAGATTCCATGTTAATATTAGATAAAGTATAAAACAGAGGTGTCTTGTCCTTCTAGATTCCATGTTAATATTAGATAAAGTATAAAACAGAGAGGTGTCTTTTCCTTCTAGATTCCATGTTACTATTAGATATAGTATAAAACAGAGTGGTGTCTTGTCCTTCTAGATTCCATGTTACTATTAGATAAAGTATAAAACAGAGAGGTGTCTTGTCCTTCTAGATTCCATGTTAATATTAGATAAAGTATAAAACAGAGGTGTCTTGTCCTTCTAGATGCCATGTTACTATTAGATAAAGTATAAAACAGAGAGGTGTCTTGTCCTTCTAGATTCCATGTTAATATTAAAGTATAAAACAGAGAGGTGTCTTTTCCTTCTAGATTCCATGTTAATATTAAAGTATAAAACAGAGAGGTGTCTTGTCCTTCTAGATTCCATGTTAATATTAAAGTATAAAACAGAGAGGTGTCTTGTCCTTCTAGATTCCATGTTAATATTAGATAAAGTATAAAACAGAGAGGTGTCTTGTCCTTCTAGATTCCATGTTAATATTAGATAAAGTATAAAACAGAGAGGTGTCTTGTCCTTCTAGATTCCATGTTAATATTAAAGTATAAAACAGAGAGGTGTCTTTTCCTTCTAGATTCCATGTTACTATTAGATAAAGTATAAAACAGAGAGGTGTCTTTTCCTTCTAGATTCCATGTTAATATTAAAGTATAAAACAGAGAGGTGTCTTGTCCTTCTAGATTCCATGTTAATGTTAGATAAAGTATAAAACAGAGAGGTGTCTTGTCCTTCTAGATTCCATGTTACTATTAGATAAAGTATAAAACAGAGAGGTGTCTTTTCCTTCTAGATTCCATGTTAATATTAGATAAAGTATAAAACAGAGAGGTGTCTTGTCCTTCTAGATTCCATGTTAATATTAGATAAAGTATAAAACAGAGGTGTCTTGTCCTTCTAGATTCCATGTTAATATTAGATAAAGTATAAAACAGAGAGGTGTCTTGTCCTTCTAGATTCCATGTTAATATTAGATAAAGTATAAAACAGAGAGGTGTCTTGTCCTTCTAGATTCCATGTTAATATTAGATAAAGTATAAAACAGAGAGGTGTCTTTTCCTTCTAGATTCCATGTTACTATTAGATAAAGTATAAAACAGAGGTGTCTTGTCCTTCTAGATTCCATGTTAATATTAGATAAAGTATAAAACAGAGGTGTCTTGTCCTTCTAGATTCCATGTTAATATTAGATAAAGTATAAAACAGAGAGGTGTCTTTTCCTTCTAGATTCCATGTTACTATTAGATATAGTATAAAACAGAGTGGTGTCTTGTCCTTCTAGATTCCATGTTACTATTAGATAAAGTATAAAACAGAGAGGTGTCTTGTCCTTCTAGATTCCATGTTAATATTAGATAAAGTATAAAACAGAGGTGTCTTGTCCTTCTAGATGCCATGTTACTATTAGATAAAGTATAAAACAGAGAGGTGTCTTGTCCTTCTAGATTCCATGTTAATATTAAAGTATAAAACAGAGAGGTGTCTTTTCCTTCTAGATTCCATGTTAATATTAAAGTATAAAACAGAGAGGTGTCTTGTCCTTCTAGATTCCATGTTAATATTAAAGTATAAAACAGAGAGGTGTCTTGTCCTTCTAGATGCCATGTTACTATTAGATAAAGTATAAAACAGAGAGGTGTCTTGTCCTTCTAGATTCCATGTTAATATTAAAGTATAAAACAGAGAGGTGTCTTTTCCTTCTAGATTCCATGTTAATATTAAAGTATAAAACAGAGAGGTGTCTTGTCCTTCTAGATTCCATGTTAATATTAAAGTATAAAACAGAGAGGTGTCTTGTCCTTCTAGATTCCATGTTAATATTAGATAAAGTATAAAACAGAGAGGTGTCTTGTCCTTCTAGATTCCATGTTAATATTAGATAAAGTATAAAACAGAGAGGTGTCTTGTCCTTCTAGATTCCATGTTAATATTAAAGTATAAAACAGAGAGGTGTCTTTTCCTTCTAGATTCCATGTTACTATTAGATAAAGTATTAAACAGAGAGGTGTCTTTTCCTTCTAGATTCCATGTTAATATTAAAGTATAAAACAGAGAGGTGTCTTGTCCTTCTAGATGCCATGTTAATATTAAAGTATAAAACAGAGAGGTGTCTTGTCCTTCTAGATTCCATGTTAATGTTAGATAAAGTATAAAACAGAGAGGTGTCTTGTCCTTCTAGATTCCATGTTACTATTAGATAAAGTATAAAACAGAGAGGTGTCTTTTCCTTCTAGATTCCATGTTAATATTAGATAAAGTATAAAACAGAGAGGTGTCTTGTCCTTCTAGATGCCATGTTAATATTAAAGTATAAAACAGAGAGGTGTCTTGTCCTTCTAGATTCCATGTTAATATTAGATAAAGTATAAAACAGAGAGGTGTCTTGTCCTTCTAGATTCCATGTTAATATTAAAGTATAAAACAGAGAGGTGTCTTTTCCTTCTAGATTCCATGTTAATATTAGATAAAGTATGAAACAGAGAGGTGTCTTGTCCTTCTAGATTCCATGTTAATATTAGATAAAGTATAAAACAGAGAGGTGTCTTTTCACGTTCGTTGAATGGAGGAGACCAAGGCACAGCGTGATATGAATGAATGTTATATATTTAATGAAGAAAGAACACTAAAACAAACTTACAAAACAACAAACGTGACGCTATATATATATATATAAACAGTGCAGACACAGGCAACTACACATAGACATAGATAATAACCCACGAAATACCCAAAGAATATGGCTGCCTGAATATGGTTCCCAATCAGAGACAACGAAAAACAGCTGCCTCTAATTGAGAACCAATCTAGGCAACCATAGACATACATAAACACCTAGATGGTAAACAACCCCATAAACCTACAAAACCCCTAGACAGTACAAAAACACATACATCACCCATGTCACACCCTGACCTAACCAAAACAATAAAGAAAACAAAGAATACTAAGGTCAGGGTGTGACGCTAATACGTGAAAACAATGTGTGGGGAGGCAGAGGCACAAACTGGCATCAATGCCTTCGTCAGAAAACACTGTGAAGCTAAGAATTGGTGCTATATCTAGCAATCAATAGGAAACTGACTGAACGACTCAACTCCCCACCTTATGCCATCCAAATGAACATTGGCTGTGAGGGCCGAGATGCATTGACTAATGTTCGCTACATGTCGAGGGATGCATCCAGTTTGATTTCTATTTGCCATATATTTTTAACTGTTCTGTTTCACAAAAGTTCTGAACCAAAGCATTTTACGGACACAGTATATTTTACGTTACTTCTCTTGTTGTTATTCGTCCCACCCTTCAGCTCCATTCAACCCCTCCCATCTATATCTTAACACCATACAGATATGTAAAAAATAAGTTGCATATAGCCTTTACAAAAGTCATACTTCATTTCATGTCGATTTAGAAAGACAAAACACCCATTTATTGTATCAGGCTTGTGTCTTGTAATAGTGACTTTATAGACGTCCTTACCTGCCTGTTGAGTTGGGTATCTGGAGTTGTATGTCTGCGGGAGGATTGACAGCTGATGTTTTAAAGTGATGTGGGGCCAAGTTGTACTTCATGAAGTGATAGGTCAGCCTTAGTTTGAAGGTTTTCCATTTCTAGACAGTCGGGTGATTTCTTGTAAATCACGGAGGTTGTTCCAGTCTGTCTAGTTCAGGGGCAGGAACAGTTGCCCCACCCTTCCATGCCGTATGCCTCACCAGCAACAACTTTAGGGATTCCTGTTTTTCTATGGTAAAAAGACTTCAACAGCCACAAGGATGTTGACAACCAAGGCAGCCATGACTGTTGTTGTTTAACATAGCAGTCAACCTATTTCCTGTAGTATCAAAATGATTCAACATTTTGTTTAATGTAATACAAATGACTTTTGACGTATTCTTCAAATGGAGAACAAGTATTAAATCAAATCAAAATAACGCAATTTAAATAAATTATTCTATATATACAGTTGAAGTCGGAAGTTTACATACACCTTAGCCAAATACATTTAAACTCCGTTTTTCACAATTCCTGACATTTAATCCTCAGTTAGGATCACCACTTTATTTTAAGAATGTGAAATGTTAGAATAATAGTAGAGAGAATGATTTATTTCATTCCCAGTGGGTCAGAAGTTTACATACACTCAATTCATATTTGGTAGCATTGCCTTTAAATTGTTTGAACTTGTGTCAAACATTTCGGGTAGCCTTCCACGACCTTCCCAAAATAAGTTGGGTGAATTTTGACCCATTCCTCCTGACAGAGCTGGTGTAACTGAATCCGGTTTGTAGGTCTCCTTGCTCGCACATGCTTTTTCAGTTCTGCCCACAAATATCAAACGCGCCAACTAAATGGACATTTTGGATATATAACGATGGATTTAATTGAACAAAAGGACCATTTATGATGTTTGTGGGACATATTGGAGCGCCAACAAAAGAAGATCTTCAAAGGTAAGTCATGATTTATATTTATTTCTGAGTTTTGTGTCTCACCTAGCGGGATGAAATATGATTTTCTGTGCTTGTTTGATGGGGTGCGAGCCTCAGATAATAGTGTTGTTTGCTTTCACCGTAAAGCCTTTTTAAAATCTGACACCATGGCTAGATTAACAAGAAATGCAGCTTTAATTTGGTGTGTTGAATTTGTGATTTTTTTTTCTTTTTTTTCGCGCTCTGCAGTTTCACCGGATGTTGTCGAACCCCTGGCCCCAACAGGTTTTAAGGCACAGTCAACTTAGTGTATGTAAACTTCTGAACCACTGGAATTGTGAAACAGTGAATTATCTGTGAAATAATCTGTCTGTAAACAGCTGTTGGAAAAATGACTTGTGTCATGCACAAAGTAGATGTCCTAACCGACTTGGCAAAACTGTAGTTTGTTAACAAGAAATGTGTGGAGTGGTTGAAAAATGAGTTTTAATGACTCCAACCTAAGTATATGTAAACTTCCGACCTTACTGCTATTAGCCCATAGAAACGCATTGAATAACAGATTCATACATGTAAAATCTGTAAAAAATAAAATAAAATAAAAAATCTAAAGGAAGTTTGTTTAAAGATTCTGTCCTTTATCTGAGCGATATAGGGAAGATCTGGAAATAATTATATATTTTTTGCCACATGTTTAATGCCTTTTTTTAGGCACTAAACTACCGCCATATATATTACTTCCTTTCATTTTTTAAACTGGTTTCGGACTTCCTTCACACGAGTCTTGTGAAGCTTGTGTGTGTTCTTATACTGACGTGTATTTGTTCGTGAGAGCCTCATCTTTCTACAAAGGGGTCATATTAGTGTGTAACCCAAACTGTTCAGACTCTACAGACAGAATTTGGCAGATTGGTGGTACCGACTTCACTCGAATCCCGTGACGCTTGTGGGGGTCATAGATCAAAACGAATAATGCAAGTCTGGGCTATTATAGGGTCTGCTCCTTCAGGTTGGCGCACTGCCCAAGCAAAGCATCAATATAACATTGGAGCAAAACAAGCTTATATTTTGGGTCTCTACGGGGCACGACAGTAGAACTAAGCAAACATTAGAGCAAAACAAGCTCATATTTTGGGTCTCTAAGGTTAAAGCGTCTCTGGGATATGTGGGACGCTAACGTACCACTTGGCCAAAAGCCAGTAAAAATGCAGAGCACCAAATTCAAATAAATTACTGTAAAAAAACAAACTTTCATGAAACACACATGAAAGACACCAAATTAAAGCTACAGTTGTTGTGAATCCAGCCAACATGTCTGATTTCAAAAAGGATTTACGGTGAAAGCACACCAAACAATTATGTTAGGTCAGTACATAGCCACAGAAAAACACAGCCATTTTTCCAGCCAAAGATAGGAGTCACAAAAAGCTGAAATAGAGATAAAATGAATCACTAACCTTTGATGATCTTCATCAGATGACACTCATAGGACATCATGCAACACAATACATGTATGTTTTGTTCGATAATGTGCATATTTATATCCAAAAATGTTAGTTTGCATTGGCGCCATGTTCAGAAATGCCTCCAAAATACCCGGAAAAATTGCAGAGAGCCACATCAAATCAAATAAATACTTTGATGAAAGATACATGTTTTACATAGAATTAAAGACACACTTGTTCTTAATGCAACCGCTGGGTCAGATTTTTTAAAAACTTTACGGAAAAAGCAAACCATGCAATAATCTGAGACTGTTATGCTCACAGACATCATTCAGACAGTTTTAGAAACGTCCGAGTGTTTTCTATCCAATAGTAATAATAATATGCATATATTAGCATCTGGGACAGAGTAGGAGGCAGTTCACTCTGGGCATGCTATTCATCCAAAAGTGAAAATGCTGCCACCTATCCCAAAAAAGTTAAGACAGTAGATCTAAGCAAACATTGGAGCAAAACAAACTCATATGTTGGGTCTCTATGGTTACTAATGTAGAACGTAACAAACATTGGAGCAAAACAAGAGTATATTTTGGTCTCTATAGTTACGACAGTAGAACTAAACAAACATTTGAGCAAACCAAGTTTATTTTTTGGGTCTCTATGAGGAACGACATTAGAAATAAGCTCATGAGGCATTTACACTGAGTGTACTAAAGATTATGAACACCTGCTATTTCCATAACAGACTGACCAGGTGAATCCAGGTGAAAGGTATGATCACTTATTAATGTCACTTAAATCCGAAAATATAAGCTTGGCAATATACATTACATGACCAAAAGTATGTGGACACCTGCTCATCAAACATCTCATTCCAAAATCATGGGCATTAAAATGGAGTTTGTCCCCCCTTTGCTACTATAACAGCCTCTACTCTTCTGAGAGGCTTTCGACTAGATGTTGGAACATTGCTGCGGGGACTTGCTTCCATTCAGCCGCAAGAGTATTAGTAAGGTCGGCCCTGATGTTGGATGATGATGCCTGGCTCGCAGTCGGCGTTCCAATTCATCCCGATGGTGTTCGATGGGGTTGAGGTAAGGGCTCTGTGCAGGCCAGTCAAGTTCTTCCACACCGATCTCAACTAATGATTTATGTTTGGACCTCGCCTTGTGCACGGGGGAATTGTCATGCTGAAACAGGAAAGTGCCTTCCCCAAACTGTTGCCACAAAGTTTGAAGCACAGAATTGTCTAGAATGTCATTTTATTGTGTAGATTTAAGATTTCCCTTCACTGGAACTAATGGGCCTAACCTGAACCATGAAAAACAGTCCAAGACCATTATTCCTCCTCCACTAAACTTTACAATTGACACTATGCATTGGGGCAGGTACCGCTCTCCTGGCATCCGCCAAACCCAGATTCATCCGTCGGACTGCCAGATGGTGAAACGAAATTCATCACTCCAGAGAACGTGTTTCCACTGCTCCAAAGTCTAATGGCAGCGAACTTTACGCCACTCCAGCCGCCACTTGGCATTGCGCATGGTGATCTTTGGCTTGTGTGTGGCTGCACAGAAATACATTTAATGAAGCTCCCGAAAAAACAGGTATTGTGCTAAAGTTGCTTGCAGAGGCAGTTTAGAACTAGGTAGTGAGTGTTGCAACTGAGGCCAGACCATTTTTACGAGCTATGCGCTCCAGCACTCGGCAATCAAATTCTGTGAGCTTGTGTGGACTCTCACTTTGCGGCTGAGCAGTTGTTGCTCCTAGGCGTTTCCACTACAGAAATTTGACAAACTGACTTGTTAGAAAGTTGCATCCTATGACAGTGTCACCATGAAAGTTACTGAGCTCTTCAGTAAGGCCATTCTACTGCCAATGTTTGTCTATGGAAATTACGTGGCTCTGTGTTTGATGTTATACACCTGTCAGCAACTGGTGTGGCTGAAATAGCCAAATCTCCTCATTTGAAGTGGTGTCCACATACGTTTGTATATATAGTTTACGGCGCTGCTAATTCAGGGTTGTGCACTGCCCAAGCAGTAAGTTTGACTCCAATGTTTGTAAACTATGTAAATGTAAAAGTACACTGTATAGATCTTACTGTTGACATCATGGATGGTCAGTCCTTGCACCCATAGCTGTGTCTATTAATTTGAGAGTGGTTACATTTATCCAGGCCCAGCCCTTAACCTTTTTACCCAAAACAGAGGCGGGGTGCCCTCTTTGTTATTGTTTGAACTGGAGATTGGCTCTTTAAAACGATATGGCTGCATAGAAAAATATGTTGTAGGTCGATAAGTGATAATCCACTGAGGGATTATTATTTTACGATGAATAATTTGGTACATCAACCATGCACACAGATTTGTTTAATTTGACCTTTATTTAACTAGGCAAGTCAGTTAAGAACAAATTCTTATTTTCAATGATGGCCTAGGAACAGTGGGTTAACTGCCTTGTTCAGGGGCAGAACCGCAGATTTTTACCTTGTCAGTTTGGGGATTCAACCTTGCAACCTTTCGATTACTAGTCCAACGCTCTAACCAGGTTACCTGCCGCCCCGAAAAACAACAAGTTGGATTAACCTAATGACCCCTAAAACGCTGATACTGCACTCTGACATTGTATGACCTTAAACAACTATATGGGTAAATGCAAAGTATAGGATCTGAAATATAAATGTGTTAATCCATCTTTCTTGTTGTTTTTCTGTTTGATGGAAACAGTTTGAGAGTTCTAACTACATTCTAGATGTATTTAATGGTTTTATGTAGCCATGTTTTCATGTTGTGAATGTTGTATTGAAGTAACCCTCAAGCATTGTTTCGGTATGAAGGAAATAACTATTTAATCATGGAGAATATTCATACTTAAGACATATTTGACTTTGTATAAATATAGTTATAATTCTGTCAGTTGCTTTATGTTAGCTAACTTTTACATATTCTGTTTGGTATCTTACCATTATCTGGGTATTTGCGTTTCAATGCGAGTTCAACCATAATTTTCCAGTGAGATAGTGTCATATTTATTCTGGTAAAAACTTGATCCCTGGCTGTCTCATGGTGTGTGTCATGTTTGGGATGGCCTGAACTAGGAACCCCAATGAATACCAAGACAAACTTCAGTGACTGTAGTGAAAACACGCTGTAACAAAGCCAGAGTAAAGTAATTTCACTTAGTAACTTCACTTAATGTTGTTTACCTGGGTTTTTACTTGGATTGTGTAGTTACTACACATTTTACAATTCATTTTCTCTGAGACGGAATACAACATAACCAGGATACTTTGTCACAAGATTAAATAGATACTGCACAGCCGGATATCAGTCCTAACTCAATTTTGACCAACATTTTTGTCAACATGTAGTTAGGCCCGAAATGCAGCCTTGTAGTATAGTATCTATATGATCATTTAATGTGTAGTAAGTTACTGCTGTTTGTAATTGTATGGCAGAATAGCTGTGCACATAATTCTAATAGGCCTACCTCTTCATGGCCTAACTCTTCATGGCCTACCTCTTCATGGCCTACCTCTTCATGGACTACCTCTTCATGGACTACCTCTTCATGGAGTACCTCTTCATGGACTACCTCTTCATGGACTACCTCTTCATGGACTACCTCTTCATGGAGTACCTCTTCATGGACTACCTCTTCATGGACTACCTCTTCATGGACTACCTCTTCATGGACTACGTCTTCATGGCCTACCTCTTCATGGCCTACCTCTTCATGGACTACATTGGAACCTTGTTTTCTTCTAGGGTCTGAACTGCGATGTTCAGATTTTTCCATAGCATAGTTATTTCAACAATGCTGAGTATGCCTATTGTTAACAATCATCCAAGGATACCTTGACTTGCATTAGGCTGAGGAAACATTTTCCATTAACTGATGTAAACGCACCCTCCTACAAGCAGGAACCAAGTTATGGACGAACCAGAAATGTGACATATCTGTTTGACAGTTCACACAGTCATCATCCAGATTTACTATCTGAACATCTTCTTGGCGAACCACGTTGGACCCTTCTAATCTTCAAGGAAATGAACTGTCAGAACAGGTTTAAAGCAATGTGTAGTGCTATTGTTTTCAGGAATGTGTACCCATGGTGAAAGGAGGGACATGAGGCAGACTAGGGGCAAGAGCAGGACAGCCACCTGAGGTCAATAACTAACCTATAAAGGACAAGATCAGTAACTATGCAAACAGGGAAACTGATAAAAAATGTCCTTAAAGGGACTATCTGCAGTTGCTACATCCATTTTACTTTGAAATTAATGATATATACCTATTTATTCTGGAATAATGTAACTTATAAATGCCTGATGAGCTTAGTTCAGAACACTGTATAGCATCAAAACATGGTTAAAACTATAGCATGGCGTCTCCCTTTGTTCCTCAAATCTTCTCGCTCTTTCACTCAAACCCAGCCCCCTTTTCTTTGTGTAGCTGTCATATCTGTTCAGTCCGCTAGAGACGTTTTCCTTTATGACGTCATTTGTAATCAAGGTATGATTCATTCTGTGTGATTAGTTAGGTATTTAGTAAATAAATAATTAAACCCAATTTTGTATTGCTGATTCAACTTGTTAGCCAGGCTTCGTGAAGATAACCAAGAATTTACAACGTTCAGATGAGACTGAATTAAGGTGACGATTGATATTGACTACTGTTGATGTAAAATATTACTAGGTCTTTAAGAGTTTATTCGGAAGATAACATCTCTATAAATATTATTTTGTGGTGTCCCGACTTTCTAGTTAATTACATTTACATGATTAGCTCAATCAGGTAATTTAATTACGGAGAAAGGGTTTTATAGAATAGTATGTCATATCACTTAATCCGGCATAGCCAAAGACACGACAACTTTGACCCCTAAAATGCGGATACTGCACTCTGCCATTGTATGACCTTAAACAACTACAGTATATGGGTAATGCAAACGCAAAGTGCGGTATCTAAAATCTAAATGTGTTAAAGGGATAGTTCACCCAAATGACAAAATAACACATTGGATTCCTTACCCTGTAAACTGTCTATGGACAAGGTGTGTCAGCAATCCATGCTTTGGTTTTGTTTCCTGGCAACAGGGACGATGTTATGGGCGGACCTTAAGAGGCCTAGCCCGCCCTACCATACCTCCTAGCCCGCCCAACCATACCTCCTAGCCCGCCCAACCATACCTCCTAGCCCGCCCAACCATACCTCCTAGCCCGCCCTACCATACCTCCTAGCCCGCCCAACCATACCTCCTAGCCCGCCCAACCATACCTCCTAGCCCGCCATACCATACCTCCTAGCCCGCCCAACCATACCTCCTAGCCCGCCCAACCATACCTCCTGGCCCGCCCAACCATACCTCCTAGCCCGCCCTACCATACCTCCTAGCCCGCCCTACCATACCTCCTAGCCCGCCCAAACATACCTCCTAGCCCGCCCTACCATACCTCCTAGCCCTCCCTACCATACCTCCTGGCCCTCCCTACCATACCTCCTAGCCCCCTACCATACCTCCTAGCCCACCCTACCATACCTCCTAGCCCGCCCTACCATAACTCCTAGCCCCCTAACCATACCTCCTAGCCTGCCCTACCATCCCTCCTAGCCCTCCCTACCATACCTCCTAGCCCCCCTACCATACCTCCTAGCCCACCCTACCATACCTCCTAGCCCGCCCAACCATACCTCCTAGCCCGCCCAACCATACCTCCTAGCCTGCCCTACCATCCCTCCTAGCCCTCCCTACCATACCTCCTAGCCCGCCCTACCATACCTCCTAGCCCTCCTACCATACCTCCTAGCCCGCCCTACCATACCTCCTAGCCCGCCCCTACCATAACTCCTAGCCCCCTAACCATACCTCCTAGCCCGCCCAACCATACCTCCTAGCCTGCCCTACCATCCCCCTAGCCCTCCCTACCATACCTCCTAGCCCGCCCTACCATACCTCCTAGCCCTCCTACCATACCTCCTAGCCCGCCCTACCATACCTCCTAGCCCGCCCTACCATAACTCCTAGCCCCCTAACCATACCTCCTAGCCCGCCCAACCATACCTCCTAGCCTGCCCAACCATACCTCCTAGCCCCCTAACCATACCTCCTAGCCCGCCCAACCATACCTCCTAGCCCGCCCAACCATACCTCCTAGCCCCCCCCCTAACCATTCCTCCTAGCCCTCCCTACCATACCTCCTAGCCCACCCTACCATACCTCCTAGCCCGCCCTACCATACCTCCTAGCCCGCCCTACCATACCCCTACCATAACTCCTAGCCCCCTAACCATACCTCCTAGCCCGCCCAACCATACCTCCTAGCCCCCTAACCATACCTCCTAGCCCGCCCAACCATACCTCCTAGCCCCCCTAACCATACCTCTTAGCCCGCCCATCCATACCTTCTAGCCGGCACCACCATACCTCCTAGCCCGCCCAACCATACCTCCTAGCCCTAACTCGGAGCAGAAAACCAAGACAAACCACAGTAACTGCAGTCAAATCACGGTGGAACAAAGACAGAGTACAGTAACTTCACTTCCTGCTGTTTGCCTTGGTTTTTACTTGGATTTTACAGTCACTATTTGACACTATTTTCTCTGAAACTGAATATAATTGAACCAGGACACTTTGTGACAAGATAAACCGGACTCTACAAAGCTGGATTTCAGTCTTCACTTTTGAAAAATGTGAACAGTAGTTACTGCTGTTTGTAATAGTGCAGTAGAATAGCTGTGACCATCATTCTAATAGACCTACATCTTCATGGACTACCTCGTCATGGACTACCTCTTCATGGACTACATTGGAACCTCGTCTTCTTTTAGGGCGTGAACTAGTATGCTCAGATTGAATTACAACTGTTATTTTAACAATGCTGGGTGTGCATCTTGTTGACACTCATCCAGTGAAACATTGACCCCTGAATGCATTGTCTGCAGCATTCAGTCACATGACAGCTCGATCAGCTGTTTGATTTCACTTATCGGCAAGTCAACTGACTTCGGATTGGGAAGTAGATCCCAAAGTGCTCCTCCGCCTGGTACAGCAACTGCTCCGCCCACAACCTTAAGGCTCTCCAGAGGGTAGTGAGGTCTGCACAACGCATCACCGGGTGCAAACTACCTGCCCTCCAGGACACCTACACCACCCGATGTTACAGGAAGGCCATAAAGATCATCAAGGACAACAACCACCCGAGCCACTGCCTGTTCACCCCGCTATCATCCAGAAGGCGAGGTCAGTACAGGTGCATCAAAGCTGGGACCAAGAGACTGAAAAACAGCTTCTATCTCAAGGCCATCAGACTGTTAAACAGCCATCACTAACATTGAGTGGCTGCTGCCAACGTACAGACTCAATCTCTAGCCACTTTAATAATTAATAATTGAATGTAATAAATGTATCACTAGTCACTTAATAAACAATGCCACTTCATATCATCTCATATGTATATACTGTACTCTATACCATTACATTTACATTTACATTTAAGTCATTTAGCAGACGCTCTTATCCAGAGCGACTTACAAATTGGTGCATTCACCTTATGACCTCCAGTGGAACAGTAGTGCATCTAAATCTTTTCAGGGGGAGGGGGTGAGAGGGATTACTTTATCCTATCCTAGGTATTCCTTAAAGAGGTGGGGTTTCAGGTGTCTCCGGAAGGTGGTGATTGACTCCGCTGTCCTGGCGTCGTGAGGGAGTTTGTTCCACCATTGGGGGGCCAGAGCAGCGAACAGTTTTGACTGGGCTGAGCGGGAACTGTACTTCCTCAGTGGTAGGGAGGCGAGCAGGCCAGAGGTGGATGAACGCAGTGCCCTTGTTTGGGTGTAGGGCCTGATCAGAGCCTGGAGGTACTGAGGTGCCGTTCCCCTCACAGCTCCGTAGGCAAGCACCATGGTCTTGTAGCGGATGCGAGCTTCAACTGGAAGCCAGTACCATCTACTGCATCTTGTCTATGCCGTTTGGCCATCGCTCATCCATATATTTATATGTACATATTCTTAATCATTCCCTTACACTTGTGTGTAGTAGGTAGTTGTTGTTAAATTGTTAGATTACTTGTTAGATATTACTTCACGGTCGGAACTAGAAGCACAAGCATTTCTCTACACTCGCATTAACATCTGCTAACCATGTGTATGTGACTAATAAAAAAAATGTATTTGGTAAGGTGTTGGGACTCTGCTGTTGGGACTCTGCTGTTGGGACAGCTTTGTGTGCACCGTTTGTCACCGTTATAGTACAGTTAGTGTATTGTTTAGTGGCTTTGTTGGCATCAACATTTTATATATATGTTTGCTCCCCCCATGCTAAAATCTGTTTAATAAAAAGAAAATGTGTCTCCTTGCCAAAGGTAACAGACATATTTGGGAAACTGAACGAACTGAACAAAAGTATCCAGAAGAAATACTAAAACATTCTCCAGATGAATGACAGAATCAGTGGATTCAGAGGAAACAATTCATATTGGAGTCTTTCAAAAACGAACCATGACCCTTTCCCTCAACTGTGCATTTTCTAACAGACAACAGCAGTAAGTGTCCCTTGTTTTTTTCCAATGTCCCAGTTGTCTTGAACTCACTCAAGTCTGAGATTTCCCACTTCAGAGTGGGACAGAACACTGAGCCAATCACGGCGCAACTAGAGAATGCAGAAAATGATCATATCTGGTGAAATGGAGAAAATAAGTCTTTGAGAAGTGAAAACAGATGCATCCAACTGTGATATATTGGTTTGTAAATAATACAAACGTAGCAAAATGTACCGAGTGAAATGTAAGATTGGAGTAACGTGTGTTTAACAGTTTAAACACCCTACATTATGTGTCAACATCAGGATATCAGTTACCTTATTTCACCAAACAATAATGAACTAACGTACCATTGGACAGTGGGTTCAGATACAAGGTAACATGGTTCATTTGGGTTTATCCTGAACATGTGTAAGTGGTTGGAAACGGGTAGTATGTTTAGCTAC